>NC_136789.1:21259390-21429390 GCF_951216825.1 Electrona antarctica | reverse complement strand
CTGGACACACACAGGGACAGACAGCAGGACGGGACAACACAGACACGCTGAGTATGTCTAACCATCACAACCTTTTCTACTTTCATCTCTTTCTTTACACTTTGACTCTCAAGTCCCATGCATACTGGGGTTGCGCACAGTGTCTTGTGCCTAAAATGGCCGATCTATAATGAGTTGTGGGCTTGTAGATCTGCTATTTTCGGTGCGAGATACCAGCCCAGTAGCAGCTAGAGGTAGTTGTAACAGTAGTGATGCTGGTACTGAAGCACAAATGTGTCCTGAAGTTGTTCTTTTTTACAAAGACAATCATACAATTGAAGGCCAACTGAAATTGGTGAGGAAAATATGACATCATTGGCACTTGGCAGTAAGTAATTCAATATTTGTTGCCATTAATGGAATGTCATTTGTAAGTCATTGGACCAACACATTGTATACTGTAGCATACATTTATTTATATGAAAAAAGTTGAATTTTGCATCCATGGAAAACTGCACTTCCATTTACTGTAGCATGCATGTGACTGTTGTCCAGGAATGTTGGCAAGAATCCACACATTATTTATTGCGAAATTCACAGACAGACAGACAGATAGGCATACAGGCAGGCAGGCAGGCAGGCAGGCAGGCAGGCAGGCAGGCAGACAGACAGACAGACAGACAGACAGACAGACAGACAGACAGACAGACAGACAGACAGACAGACAGACAGACAGACAGACAGACAGACAGACAGAGTGAAAGGTTTAACCCTTTTAAATGGTAGTACTACAAGTTCTACTCTCTCTACTATTGTAACTATTGTAACTCTCTCCTTACTGGCCTACCGGCATGTGCACTGAAGCCTCTCCAACTGATCCAAAATGCCGCAGCTCGCTTGGTCTTCAACCAGCCAAAATTCTCACATGTCTCCCCCCTGCTCCGCTCCCTGCACTGGCTCCCGGTCGCTGCCCGCACAGAATACAAAACTCTGATGTTGGCATTTAAAGCAACCAAAGGTATGGCTCCCCCATATCTTGCCAGCATGATTGAACCCTACAAACCCTCCCGCGCACTCAGATCAGCCAACGCAGGGAAGCTGGAAGTACCCTCACTAAAAACGCCGGGACAACGCTCCACACGTCCCAAACTCTTCTCCCTTCTGGCCCCAAAACTGTGGAATGCACTTCCCGTTGCAATCAGAACTGCAGCATCACTCCCGATCTTCCGCCGTAGTCTGAAAACCCACCTTTTCAGACTCCATCATGGCCCATAGCACTTACCCTACCCCCCTTAGACAGCACTTCTTAGACTTATATAGCATTTGAAACAGACTTATAGCATGTCATGTAGACAGCACAATAAGTGCATTGTATGTAGTCATAGCACTTCATAGTATATATGTACAGCATAGTATAGCATATATGTGTAGTTTATATGTATAGTGTCATTATATAGATATGTTCTAGTTATAGTTTATATGTATAGTGTCATTATATAGATATGTTCTAGTCACGTTCTTAGCTTACGCATGTTTCGCGATAAATGCATTTTTACATATGTGATGTATTCCCATGCTTTTTGTTCTTGCCTATTGTAAGTCGCTCTGGATTAAGAGCGTCTGCTAAATGCCTAAATTGTAAATTGTAAATTGTACAGTAGTAGTTGTAGTAACAGTAACAGTAGTAGCAGAAATAATGATCAGGTTACAACTACTACTAACTATTATCCTGTTGATATAGGAGAGAGAAGTCTGTTTCTGTGAATTCATTGAGGGGAGCTTTGAATATAGGCCAAAAGGAAACATCGTTGTTGTTCTAAACTGGTTGCTGGCCCCAGAGGCTCTGAACCCAGGGAGACATGAGAGAGAGAAGGACAGAGAGACAGGAAATGAGGCGCTAGCTGATATGACATCCTTCCTGTCCTCTTCCTGCCATTGTCTCCCAGTGACATCACAGGAAGGCTATAGGGCAGAGCGCTGCAGCACCTGGTTCATGCAGTCGCTATGCAATTTTGCATTTATTGTCTCCACCAGGCCGAAGGCATGGGGAGAGAGTATGTTTTGCACTCCCTCCGTCCGTGTGTCCGTGTGTGTGTGTGTCCGTCCGTCCGTCTGTGAACAGCTAATCTCCGGCACCGTTAACCCGGGCGATGCCAAATTTTGTACACACACTCCCTGGATGCCAACGATGAACCTCTGCCCCAAAATTTCCAGAACGGCCTGTTATAGCGCCACCAGGAGGCCGCTTTGTGCAAAACAAGTTTTTGGACAGTACACCTACAGATTTTGTCCAAACATCACGCAAATTGGTACACAGTCTCTCTAGAGCCATTCAACGAAACGGGTCTTTCAGATTTCTCAGACTCCATCCTGATTGGCTAAGATTGGCTTCCAAAGTTCGCAGGAGTGCTCAGTTTCAAACAAAATGCTGAAAATCATGAACACATCGTGTGATTTCCGTGAAATTGTGCACGCACATTCCCACTAGGCCGAGGAAGAAATGCCACATGAACATTTTCAACTCAGCCTCATGGTGGCGCTATAACTGGCCGAAAAGTGTTTTTACCTCTAACTGCACAGATCTGTGGATAACTTTGTATGCCAACTCCCTAGAGGCCAAGGAAAAACCTTTGCCTGGAATTTTTCACATCTGTTCTTTATAGCGCCACCAGGAGGCCGACATAATGTAAAACACATTTTCTAATATTACTCCTTCAGATTTGATCCAAATTTCACGCAAATCGGTACACATGCTCTCCATAGTCATGTGATCAAGACGGGTTTGTTTGATTTCTCATAATCCACCCTCATTGGCTACGATTGGCTTCTAAACTTTTCAGGAGTAGCCTGCTTTGTACATCACACACACACTCCTGTCCTCCTGGTGGAGACCTGTGCCCAGAAGGGCACTTTTTCTAGTTTTTTTCTTCTTCAAAACCAATTGCTATGATATTATTCATTTAAAAGTTGTGTGTTGTCATTATTTTTATCATTTCAAGTCATTTATTGAGAAATGTTTAATTTCCGTTTGGGGCGGAGCTGGCTAGTACGTGGCTCAGGATGATAAGTGGCAGCTTAGGAAGCGGAAGTTTCTGTAGGCAGTCTCGGTTCGATCCCTGACTCTTCCTGGCTTTGTATATAAAAGTGTCCTTGAGCAAGACACTAACTGCTCCTTTCCTTGCATGGTTTCCTCTGCCATCTGTGTGTGAAACGCACATCGTAAAGCACTTTGGATGAAGGTGCTATAAAGAAATGTAGACCATTGACTATTTAAATATTGCCTGTCTCTTCCTATTTTCCAAAATGACTCAAGTAAATGTGCTCGGCTTTCTGTTTTGAAGATTTTGAAAAAAAGAGGTTTTACAAACACAATCAATTTCACATCACAGCTTGTTGGTTTATCCATCTGCCACACGGGAGTCACTTCCTTTAGATAGATTATTTCTATGAATTTGATGTATTACCTTGTGTTGTTCTTGCTTACTGTAAATCGCTCTGGATTAAGAGCATCTGCTAAATGCCTAAATTGTAAATTGTTATAATAACTGCATTGCTGCATTGCCCATGTTCAACCATGTACAACCCATCTTTATGGTCTCAGCTAAGCTAATAATTAATAATTATATTATCGTCATAATGGAATATTATTATCATCACAATATAAATATTGAGGTATTTATCAAAAATATTCTGATATTTGATTTTGTCTATAATATCACCCAGGCTTAGTAGGGACCCATGTTTGGGTCGTGGACCCATTTTTATGGGTCACTATTACATAATTTTTTCTACATTTTAAAATAAATTATTCTTTCAAAAGATAAAAAAGGGTCCTCCAAAACAATTATCCGCAATTGTTCTAATCCAAAAAGGTTTTTCTAAAGAATAAAACAGAAAACAAAACAAAAAACATGATAACAATAATATAGTAAATTACATTACATTTACATACCGGTATATGTTTTTATTATTATTTGTATTATTATTATTATTTTAATTTCTGAAATTCTTCAGTTCTTCAGAAAGGTTTTCACAATTATAGAATTATTATTATTAATAATAATTCTATAATTGTGAAAACCATTTTACTGTAGGAAATGTGAGCCTGTATATCGACTATTTTCCCTATTAAGTAGGATTGAAGTAGTTCATTCAGAATGTATTTTTGTACTTTTAGGTCCTGGGGAGACCCACATTTTATACTTTGCGTCTCGGCTGCAAAAGTTTTGGGAATCACTGACCTGGTGTCTGTCAAAGTGCTCCTGAACTGCTCCTTCGCAGTGTCCATTCTCTGCAGCTCCGTCTGACTGGGCTCCATTTGTCTTCCAGACAGGGGGAAGCGCGGGGCCTTCTCGGAGCTGACAGGGTCCATGAGCAGAGCAGCGGGGAAGAAGATTAACCGCATTATCAGCTTCTCCAAGCGAAAGCCCCCCTTACCGGGAGACCACCCGTCCTCCGCCTCCTCCTCCCACCAGGACAACCCCCGCTGCGGTGAGGCCAACGCGTGATGATTCGTACCCGCTTTGACAGGCTGATTGATTGAGAGTTTGTTTGTTTGTTTATTAGGTTGACTTCACACTGCGTTTCTCAACGGTGGTCGGGAAACAAGATGTTTTTTGGTGAACAAAGCAAAACTTAAAGCTGCAATCCCTAACTTATTTCAGTGAATAAAATAGCATTACAACCAATCTGAGCTTGTAGATTGGCTATTCTCGGCCAGATCTGGTGTAGAGGGGTTAAAATATGAATGAACCAAGTAGAGACCTCTGGGGTATCCCGGTCAACTGAAGAATATCTACATCATTGCCTGGTCAGTGTGGTAGAAATGTAGTCTCTCGTGCGAGATACCCGGGTTCAAATCATGGGTAGGACATAAAAGTTATGCATTGTGGCTTCAAACAGAGGAATATTGTGCTCTTTTAGTTTACTAGAAGTTCGGGGATATGCCTACTGTACGTATATGGGTGTATCAGGTTTCTTTATGGTAATGTCTGAGACATTTAAATGGGCCCTATTATGCGTGTCTTAAGTACCAGGTCTTATGACTTAACTTAAGACCTGGAGGCGTGGTCAATGCTGTTTGGCCACTCAGAATAGCCAAATGGCATTGATCACGCCTCCAGGTCTTAAGTTAAGTAATAAGACCTGGTACTTAAGACACGCATAATACTGCCCTAGAGTCTGAGTCATAGTGACATGCCTATATATAACTGGTTTGTTTATGGATATGTCTGAGTCAGACTGACATGGCCGTGGTCTGCCCAGTAGCCAATTCTAATATGGGATTTGGTTCTGTCTTTGTGGTCAACACAAAACACGGCTCCACTGACATTTACATCTAGCACAGACATGTACTGTAGCACATGAGCCATGATCTCCAAACAACACATACTGTACACGTTTAGCAGAGGTGGTTCCGATTGGAAGTGTGTCATGGAAGTTTGCTATTAACTTGTGTGAGCTTGCTACGCCCACCAAAGAATTCCACAAGAGTGAAAGCATGATGAGTCAAAGTTTTATTGAAAGTTTTGAAGAGAATTCCATCCAGCATCGTTGCCGGTGTGACGTCAGTGAGTTCGCCCATGCAGCATGTCATTTTGAGATGCTTTTTAAGACCATTTAAGTGGGTGTCTCGTTTACACGTAAAAACATGAGCTGCGATTGGCCTACTTATGAGGACACAACAACAGTATAAGTGCATGTGTCAAACATGTCCTTATCTTTGTTTGAACAAACAGAATAAACAGCACACTCAAACAGCAAACTCTAAAAATGCCTCTTTACTCTACACAGAGTCAACACACTGGAACATGGGTTTGGAAAATACACAGTTTGTGACGTCCATTAATATGCATTGTCCTGTCCAAATAAACATAAAGTATAAAGTAAAGGGTCCTGACCCACAGGAACGCACCGAGGGTGCCGGACCGATTCCGGCGAGCCGCCCCGCGTCCGAAACGGTTGAGAAATGTTGTACTGTACTGTACTGTCACTGTACTGTACTGGCACACCCGAAATCACCATATATACAGTTAATATGTGCGTTTGTGTTTGTGTTAGGTTGCACACAGGTGGTGAAAAACAACCATGCTGTTTTCGTGCTCAGACGCACCCAGCCAGCCAGCTACCCAGACACCCAGCCACCCACCCACCCACCCACACACATAGCTCCGTAAGGGAGTGGTTGCACCACTCAAAAAGCACAGACCAATTACAGAGCCAACTCATGTCAAGTTTACTAAGTACTTTATAGAGGGTTTAGTTTAGTGGTTAAGAACACATTAGTCTCAAATTAATCACATTCATATTTCATATTGTTTGCTCAAATTGTCTACTTTACCTGGCTGAGACAGGTTCACTTTGTTTTTGAATGACTGCAGGTTATTGATTGTGAGTTTGGGGACAATGGGTGTTTCCTCATGGTTCCTGCTTCAACACAATGAAGTATCCCTCCATTGTGTAAACTTGTCCATTTGTGTAAAATGAGAAATGAAAATAGTTTCTATCCATTTTCTAAACGTATGCAAGCCATATAAGGCAAAGGTGATGGCAAAAAGCACCTGTGCTAGCAGTCTGTTTGTTTGAATTTATTAAAATGTGTTTGGCAGTTTTTAGATAAGATAAGGCATGCGTTCAGAATGATTAAACTTGAATGATCCCTGAAGGGAAGGGAAGTCATTTCCGTCAATATTTAGATATTAGCAACAATAGAAGGAAGAAGACTAAATTAGAGCAGACAATGATCTTCTGTAAACAGCAGAGTGAGCATAGATACTGTGGGTACACAATGCAGACATTACGGGCAACGAGGAAATGTTGAGGATCTGTATACTGTGAGTCAATGTTGTTTATAGAAAGCTTGCTTAACAACGGCGCAAAAACAAATAGCCCCAATAAACATGGGATATATAATACGTATGTCCAGCCAATCCCAACAGCACACATACTGTATGTCAATACAACATGCAGGCCAGCCATATTGTATACATTAAAGTTTAATGATTCAACTATTTCAAAATCGAGTGCATAGAGGTGCGTTTTTGCACTAGTATAGCCAGCCATACTGTATACGTACTGTATAGTACATTAAAGTTTAATGATTCAACTATTTCAACTTAAACCCACTATATATTTTAGTTGACTGTGGTCCCTCAGGGATCTTTGCTAGGTCCGCTAGAATTTCCATTTACGGCAAATCTCTTAGTCAGCCTCTGACCTTCAAGATTGCCTAATGTTCGCCCCATAATAGAGACGCTATTGTTCAAGTCATTAAAAAGATCAGTGATCTGAATGCAACACATAGATAGCTACAACTGTACACATCTTTTCTACTGAGTGTGTGTCTCACCACAGTAAGTAACAGACACTGGGGTGTGGAGATCAGGGTGGGAATAATGTTCATGTGCCAGTCCTCAGTCCATGTTGTGGTGTGTTGAAAGATTGTTACTCTCTGACCACAGGGAGTGGGTGTGTGTTCAATATGTACAGCATTTCCATTTCACTTTACGATCCATGTATTATTTCATGGAAATATACACAGCAGTCCAAATGTATATAGACTGTAGGGAGCAATGCTGTTTGAAATCACATCATTCTGAAAGTGGTCCAAGAACTGACAATGATCTACTATACGGCCAAGCTCACATGTTGTGTTACGATGCCTTGTGACCATGCAGAACTGCTATTTTAGAAAATGTTGAACATTTTCAAAAATGTGGAACATTTCATTTAAAACAAAAAAAGAAGTTATACAAAACAGGGATACCAGGGTTAATGTGTTTAAACATACCTGCACTGATATTATCGTCCCTTCCTGTGCTGTGTCCACAGGCTACCTGAGTGTGTGTGTCAGCGGCTCTTGGAGAGAACGTTGGTGCGCGGTGCACAGTAAGACCCTCTACCTCCAGAGGGACCCCAGGGACCAGCGGCCCCCCGTTATTTCGGTGCCCCTCGGAGGGACGGAGGTGGTGCCTGGGGGCCTTGGACCCAAACACCCTTTTGCCTTCCGCATCCTGCAGGGAGGGACCGAGCTGGTGGCTTTAGAGGTGCAGTACATTGAACAGCACAGTGACAGAGACACCAAATAGTTCACACCAAAACATTACTCATTTTCTATCATTTACTTTCCGCCCGTCATCAAATTATTGTCTCAGGAATGTGACACAAAAACAAACAAAACATGGGGTGTGTAATTGATCGAAAATAAGTAATTTGTTGGGTGAACTACTCCTGCACAATCTATGTAAACCTTGGATAAAGGTGCTATATAAATGCACCATTTTGCCATTTTAAACCTTACACTTTGTTGACAGGGGTGCCCCAGGGCTCTGTAGTAGTCTGTACTATAGATTCTGTAATGTTTCCCTCTAGTCTAAACAAAATCTGGACGATCTATAAGCTCAACGCAAAGCGTGGCGTCGCGATGTGAACGTAGTCATTGGCTATTTTAGGCGAATGTTGTCCCCGACCCCCAGCATAGGTACGGTAGGGTTGAAGTGGTTAAAGAGGTTTAATGAAACAATTAAAAGTATATTATGAGCTGACAGTAAGCCAAATATGCGTTGTAAATAGTTATTGTTTAATCGATGGCTATACCTGTAGGTTCAGTCCTCCTCTTCTTGGGCATCAGAATCACTAGGGTGACATATTTTAATTTGATTTAATTTTGGTGTACTTTGTCGCATTAGCTGACAGCCACAGTGTGTTAATAAATGTTACAAAGTCTGTGTGTGTGTGTGTGTGTGTGTGTGTGCGTGTGTGTGTGTGTGTGTGTGTGTGTGTGTGTGTGTGTGCGTGTGCGTGTGCGTGCGTGTGTGCGTGTGCGTGTGCATGCGTGCGTGCGCCGTGCGTGTGCCATGCGTGCGTGTCCACCAGGCCAGCTGTTCAGCAGATATGGGTCGCTGGTTGGGTGTATTGTTAGCAGAGTCGGGCAGCACCACCCTGCCTGAGGAGCTCCATTATGACTACATTGACGTGGACACTCTCACTGATATAAAACATGCTGCCAGGAACTCCTTCCTGTGAGTCACACTGTCTGTCTGTCTGTCTGTCTGTCTGTCTGTCTGTCTGTCTGTCTGTGGAACTGGCTAGTGATGAATGATGATGAATTAATAATGAAGAATTACTCAGATTTTACTCAGCTCTGAACACTTTACATCTCATACACAGTGAATCTTTTAGTTGATTCGAGACACGGTTATGCTTTGTGATGAGCTAATGCACAGTTTTAAAGCTCACAAGTTAAAGCCCAACCAGGGACATGGGGGCTGCAGCGAACTTGCTTTGGCAAGAAGAAACCCCTCACGCAATGTTTGTACTGGCTCTGACAAAATAGAGAAATCCTAGTTGTACTTTGCCCACAGAATAGGGATGCTAGGGTTCAACTGTTTTTTTAACAGAATTACATGTTCGTCTTCAGAGTTGGGTGTAACTACACTACTTGTAGTGTAGTTACTGTAATTACACTACTTTTGTCGGTAACGAGTAAGTAACGACACTACTCCTCCAAATTGAGTAATCACATTACAGTTACTGGTTGCTTTAGTTACTAGTTACTAGTTACTTGCGTCCTGCTGCTGCTTTCAGCGCCCCCCGCAGCGCCCCCCCGCGTGAGTGGAGTTTGATTGTTTGTTTTATTCCTTCACTTGTTCAACAACCTGGTATTAAAGAGCATAAAGAAAGATCTTGTGTATGTCCTCTTTATTAGGATTATAAAGATTTGTTAAGGGGCAAATTATGTGACTGCATCTCAGGCGATTTTATGGAGTAACGCAAAAGTAATGTAACGAGTAGTGTAACTAGTTGGGCGTAATCAAGTAATGTAAGGCATTACTTTTTTCAAAAGTAATGTGTAATGTGTAGTGTATTACTTTTTTGAGTAACGGACCCCAACTCTGTTCGTCTTTGTCTGTTTGTCTGTATGTCTCTCTTAGATGGGCTACCACCACTAATGTTACATCGTCGTCCAATGGGGCATCGACAGACTCCAGGATGTATGACGAGGTCTATGAAAGTGTTGCGGTGAGGAAACACTGTCTGCTCTGTGTCTCTGTCTGTGTGTGTGTGTGTGTGTGTGTGTGTGTGTGTGTGTGTGTGTGTGTGTGTGTGTGTGTGTGTGTGTGTGTGTGTGTGTGTGTGTGTGTGTGTGAGGGCATGTGTGTGGTCCCGCTGATCCTGAAATACCATCATATTCCTCTGTCGCATTCCTGGCATTGTGCAACACCGAGGCGCCCGGCACTGCCCCCCCCCCCCCCCCCCCACATGGGAATGAAAACACTAATGCTGGTGTGATTTAGTCCCATGTCATACAAAGTTAATTACAATTTAGGCATTTAGCACACGCTCTTAATCCATAGCAAAATCCTCTGTAATGTAAAATGTTTTTAAAATTATCATTAGAGGATTTAGTTGTGCCGGATCCTCAGTGCTACCACCCATTCCAAGAGTTGTGTGCTGAAAATGGCAAATCTACAAGCTTCCATCGTGTCACATGGTAACACTTTGTTAGCTTGTAGATCTAACATTGGCCGGTGTGCGACAGCATCGTGTAGCTCACAAAGAATTGTTGGTTGTTCAGAGGCTCTTTGGGGTGGTCAAGGGGCTTTGTAGCACCACCGCCGTACAAAGAAACCGCTAAGAACACGTTCTTCAGGGGCATGGTGGTGCAGTCGGTCGCCTCACAGCTATAAAGTCCTGGGTTCGATTCCCGCAGGGGACGCTGTGGCCGCTGGGGTGTGTTCTCTCCTCTGCGTCATCAGTGCCCATACCCTAGCTGGGGTTGGCGAAAGGGCCTTTCTGTGTGGAGTTTGCATGTTCTCCCCGTGTCCCCTAGGCTAGGGTAGGTAGGTACCCTCACAAAAAACATGCAGTAATCCTGGTCAACTATATACTATGTCCCCCTGGCCTGATGGACGGGAAAGGAACTGGTTGGAATAACGTGTTCCTTCCACATGCTACGTCCAACCGGGGAAACTCCCCCCTGTCAGATGAAAAGAAGTGGCTTGGAATCCTCATGCAGTGATGGAAGAACAAGGTCAGTCCGTTGCTCTCCCAAGGTTGGCAGAGGGAGAGTAGCGGCCAGCATTACATTATTAGACAATTGACACTGTCTGGGTGAAAACAATGGGTTACAAAAATCTTATTTTTGAAATCGATAGAAAGCACTACATGAAAATGGCTTTTTTGCACTCATCTTTTGAATTGCATATCGACAATCTAATAATAGAGCTCAAGTTGTTAAAAGATCCAGTAGGTGCTATATAGTACCAAAAGAGGTTCTCCTGACCTAGCCAAAGAACCTTTTAGCACCATCTTTGTTTACTGACGAACTTGAAATCAGGCTTTACTGTTGTGGCCTGGAACAATCTGGCTTGATGACACTGTGACCACTCAGACTAATATAACTCTAATTTGATATAAAAAAGTGACATTGTATATATGATTCTTATTTCTTCTTTAGTGATACTTTTTTCTTTTCTTTTTTACCCCCTGAATTATTGACTACTGTTCTACTTTTACACTTATTGCAAGTCACTCTGGATAAGAGCATTTGTCAAGTGTTCCAAAATGCAATTACATTAGTACATAAATTAAATATGAATGCCAAATGAAATTTTAAGAGAAAAGCAATCCAGGCATTCCAAATGTAAGAACAAGTCAACGAGAACGGAAGTACATCATTTTTACAGTGGCTAAATCGTTGAAAAGGCCAACATGTTTTGTGTGTGTTTTGTGTGTGTGGACTACAAAAACCACTCAACCTTTTTTCTTTGGAGCCTGACTAAAACGGAGCCCCCCTACATTTGCGTACGTGCGTGGGCGCGCACACACACACACACACACACACACACACACACACACACACACACACACACACACACACACACACACACACACACACACACACACACACACACAATAATAATGCTTAAATTGTTTTCTAGGCTGGAAAACACTGCTGTAAGTCTTAATCATAGTTAAAAGGGAAAAAAAGAAAAAAGAACATGAAACAGGAGTTTAGCCTCATCTATAGCTACAGTACAAAAGAGTAGCAGGCAAAAAAACCCAGGTGAAACTAATTAAAAATAATGAAAACGAAAACATAAGTGGGTGCTTAGTTTATGTTTAGATAGATATTTAGCTTAGTAATAGTTATATAGATTTCTACCATAATCAGAATGTCTTGCTGTGTTCCCTTGCTTCCAGCAGGAGGTGGCAGAGAGCAGGACAGGCCAGGTGAGACGCCATGCCTCCTTCTCCAGCAGAGAGTCTGATAAGACAGAACAGCAGGCGGCCATCAAGAGACATGCCTCCAGTGGGTATATTCATTAGTCTGTCCAGTCCTGCATGAATACTAAAAGCTATGCAACAAGAAAAAAAAATCAATGCTGAGTGTTCACGACTCACACTGAGACCTTGGAATCCCCATCTATTTTTATAATGTGAATTACTTTATTATTCCCCCTGGGGAGGGGAGGGCAGGGGGGGGGCTGTCCTCTGCCTTTGACCCATTCTAAGTAAACTGCTTCAGTAGAAGTGAGCAGCCACAATGCAGTGTCCGCCCGGGGGACCGACTCACACGGTTGTAGTGCCACTACCTTGGTCAAGGGCAATGGCAGCAGTGTGTACTGTACGTACAGCGGTGGTCCTCAACGTTGGATGTGGGAACCCACAGCAGGGGTCCTTGAGGGGGTTCCAGGAGGTCCCCGGCAAAAAATTGGGAACATTTTAAACAGCAATATTTTATTTTGGGCTATTCTCGAAAATAGACGATCCACAAGCTCACAACATGTTGCGATGGATTTTATTTTTTCGAAAAGAATATTGACAAATGTTGACAAATCTAATATGGAACAAAATCTTTTCAGATTTTTCAGTCCTTGACATGAAAATGTCTGAGAACCATTGATCTACAGACAGTATTATAACTGTTATGTATAGTGTGGGAGGGATGAAACCCACGCAAGCGTGGGGAAAACATGCGAACTCCAGGAGCCAGTAACCTCGCTGTGAACCAGTCCTATTATTTACGGCGTGTTCAACTCTAGTCCAGACCAGTTTATCCAGGCTGCTACTGTATCATCAAATCATCAAATCTCACCAAGGACTACAACAACTTCTAGCTTTTCTAATGTGATAATGAATGACAGATGGCCTTCACCTCCCAGATCTAAGTGATTCACTATGGCTAGGAAGCAATTTGAGAACATAGTGATATGCATTGCACCGTTTATTGTGGCTTTAAAAACAGCTGAGCCTTCATTGGACTACTGAACTACTTACTGCCTGTCTCCTTGGTGGCTGTCCTATCTGTGCTATCAGCTAACAGATCTACAGCTCACATGCTCACAACATGATGGCAGTGTTGTGAGCTTGTAGCATGGCTATTTTCAGCATGCGACACCATCATACATTTTTAGATTACCTTTACTGATTTCCTGGCAGGTTATGGTTGACAGACCAGAATAATCGACAAAGGGAGTGACTGACTAAGTGGCTGTGTCCAACAAGGCATTAAAAAAAATTGCCTACACGGCAATGTATGCAGCCATGCATTCATGCTACGCTAGAAACACGACCAGGCCCTGATCGCATATCCTGCATTGAACGTGCACATTCTTTTAAAATCTGGTCAGCAAGAGTTGAAAAAAACCAACATACTAGTACTTAGGGCAGAACACGCTCACAGCGCATTGCACTTTTCATTTCACTTACACACTCAAATGAGCATTTTAGAAGAGTGCCTTGTGTTTTCAGCAGGGGGGTGCTGCCTTGATCCCGCCTCTAGCTGCCGCTGATTGGCCAGGCCGTTTTGTGGCCGGGCATCAAGTCTGCCTGAGAGTTCCCAGATGGGAGCAGGAGGGGGGAACCCAGTGTACTCTCTGCTGCCCCATCTGGCGGAGTCAGGTTAGGACACTTTGGTGGACACACTGATTTAGTGATTCTCAACCTGTGGGCTATTGAACGTGGGCCCCCAAATCACTGGCAAAACACTTAACATTTTATTGATAATACGGTATAACATTAATATCAAAAAGAAAATGTCATGGTATTACTTCTTTAAAACCCTGAGAAGTGAGTTGTCATTGTGATACTGATGAATAGGAACTTAAAGGTATGTCTATGCTAGGTCCTTTGATCCAAGCCGGAACACAACACAATTGATTCAAAATGCATGCGGCACGCTGGCCTAATTGACTGTCTGACTGTGACTTTGTTGCTCCTCTCATCGTGAAAGGTAAGCTAGTGCTACGGGTGATAATCATGCTGTTGTTCTTCTGGACTTGTTGTGACCGTTCACAGGTGTGAACCAGACCCAGTGCGGGCGCTATGGGAAGACCCGCGCGGAGGAGGACGCCAGGAGGTACCTCCGACAGAAGGAGGAGCTGGAGAAGGTGAAGGAGAAGCTGAAAAGCACACTGGTGTCCCTCCGCAAGGAGAAGAAGGAGGCCAAGGAGGAGGTGAAGAGTGGCACAGGTGCGAGAGCAATGACATGTTTACTAACAGCTTCACAATTACATTTAAACTTCCAATATGTACCACTGCTATACCAATAGTGTGTGTGTGTGTGTGTGTGTGTGTGTGTGTGTGTGTGTGTGTGTGTGTGTGTGTGTGTGTGTGTGTGTGTGCGTGTGCGTGTGTAGCCCGCGGTGCAGAGCAGAGGTTAGCTCGGTTGGAGGCTCTGTGTAAACAGAAGGAGGATGAGAGGGTGGAGCTAGAACTCAGATTGACAGAGGTGAAGGAAAACCTGAAGAAATCATTGGCTGGAGGAGCGCTGGGTCCACCCACTGATACCAAAATGAGTACCAAGGTAGGCTGCCTGCAATATCATACTATGCTGAATATGAAAACATTACTGGCCAATTACTTTGCTATTAATGTTTTCTATTCATGCTTACATTTGCTCATTTCTTTTTCTTCTCTTTTTTTGCTCAATATTGTACAATAGTAGGCCTATGTTATTTTCTATCCCCATAATAATCGAGTTTTGATTTCTATTCTCACTGTGGTATTTATTTTATCATCCCTATTGTTTTTCGAGTTCCAGACTATGCGTTGCACTAAGCCATTCCATTGATTGCTATGTACATATGTGTGTGTGTGTGTGTGTGTGTGTGTGTGTGTGTGTGTGTGTGTGTGTGTGTGTGTGTGTGTGTGTGTGTGTGTGTGTGTGTGTGTGTGTGTGTGTGTGAGTGTGTGTGTGTGTGTGTGTGTGCGTGCGTGTCCAGGCACAAGGCAGTAAGGTGGAGAAGCTTTACAGTGAGACCATACCGATCAATTCAGCATCTGAGCTCCGCAAACGACCTCCATCTCTCTGCACCACCGGCACACGAGGCAACGTCATGCAGAAAGCAAAGGTAGGCTGTGGTGGGCGTGCGTGTGTGCGTGCATGTTAGAGAGAGGAATTCTGACTGTTATGATTTGTGTGTGTTTGAACCTGCGTGACCTTTGAGGCAACACAACATTGTACTGGTTGACAAGACAGAAATTCCCTGTGGTGTGAGGGTGTGTGTGGGTGTCTGTGAGAGGGCAATGAATGTATGATCACATCCCTGAATCCTAGAGCTAGGCAATATAACTTCAAATCAATATCACAATGTACTAGGCATGTAACGATATATCGTATATCGCGATATATCGATATTATATCGATATATATTATATGTATCAATTTATTAAAAATACAAATAGATTTATAATTTTTTTTAGGGGGGGGCTAGTGTGTGATATGAAATGTGAGCTGTAATCATATTCCATCATATTCACATGCTTTTGGAGAGAAATGAGACAGACTCCATGCAGTCACTTTCAGTAGTAGAGGCCTGCAGAGGGGAGCTGTATGTGTTATGTCTGCCTGTGCCCAGGTGATGGTCGTTAATTGATGCTCATTAAGGAATCAAGGAAGGCAATTATGTTTGCAATGTAGTTAAATAAAATTTGTGAAAAAAGCTTGGGGGGGAAGATAAATCATAAAATATGTCTGGAAAATAATTGTGTTGAATATATCGTGAAAAATCGTATCGTGAACCTCATATCGTGATACGTTTCGTATCGTGAGTTGAGTGTATCGTTACATGCTTACAATGTACTGAACTGAAATAGCAGATATACGCGTCACAACGTGAGATGTTGTGAGCTTGTAGATTCGCTTTTTTTGTACAACGAAGTATTGCCTAATACATAGTTACAGGTAATCAGAATAGATTTTGTAGATTGCGTGATTTGATGTGTGTGTTTGAAATCATGTGAGTGATTTGGAGTCACAGAGATGGACGTCTGTCCTCATGACCTGCTGTGTCCCTGTTCTTCAGGAGTGGGAGTCTAAGAAGAAGGTGACCTAGACGGACAGATGGATGGATGGATGGAAGTACGGACAGCGCCGTGGGGCGACACCCTGGCCTTTGTGGCGTTATGAGTGGCAGGAAGACAGAAGAATGAAAGAGGAGAAATGTAAAAGAGGGCAAGAGGAAGAGGGGAGTGGAAGGACAAGGACAAGGACGGATGAGGATGCACTTTCCTCTCAAGCTGGCAGGAAAATGACAAGGAGGAGGACTCATTGCTTGCATGCAGATGAAGAATTCTGCATGTAGGAAAGGACTTTTATTTATAAAGCAATGTAAATATACACACATTTGGTCATTTTCCTACAGTGCAGTGCAGTATTGCTACTCATAGATTGCCAAATGTACATGTGTGTGTGATTGTACAGTATGCTTATAGTATACGTATGTGCACACGAACGCACTTCTGTGTGTGTGCTGCATATTGTATATGTATCGCTGTACATGTGTGTGTGTGCATCGCCTGCATGTAGAGTATGCACAGTTCATAGTGAGCTACAGAGAAAGAGAGATATGTTGACGGCAAAGGGACGGAGCAATTCAAATGCAGAGGACTCACTCGGTAAAGCCTGATTCATACTTAGTTAGTAGTTGTGGTAGTTGTGCACGGGTGTCACTCACCGTAAATATACTGTATTTTGGTGCGCGACATTCTGCGCAACCAAGTCTAACTCAGGCTTTATTGTGTCATGGAGTGCAAGTTCAGGAAGATTCCATTGTTCCCTGGGCTGACAGGGACAATTAAAGATGCCATTATTTTTGATAGACATCAGGGATATATTTTGTTATTTGTTGTCATACAGTATGGTTCCCCATGTCATACTTACTGGAAATTTCACACTGGCCAGCCACTGATGTCCTCTTTTTACTCAAAGGAACAGCCGCAGCCACTTAGTTTGCTAGCACATACTGTAGCACAACACAATATCTGGTGGGTGTAGCTGAAACACGGTCATCACTATAGGGTTGTCCCGATCCGATCACTGGATATTGTCTGTGATTTGGGATATTGTACTATTGTGATATGGCATAAGTGTTCGATAAAAAATATCAATATCGGATTGGGCAGATACTCAAAATAAAATGATCGGATCGGGAGCAAAGAAAGGTGATGGGGACATCCCTATTCATCACTTTGGTAAATCACTATGCCCAAAACTTCTGCAATGTCAGCGAAACATGCATTAGTTGACATACAGTGTAACTGGACTCATCCAAGAGTGTCATTTGTCTGTGGAAACAAACCCAAACTTGTTCTTTATTAATAGGAACAGCTGCAGCCACTTTACTAGCACAGGGTAGGACAATGCAACAACTGGTGGGTGCTGTCAAAACATGATGTCACTATAAGGCAGGGGTGGGCAACTGGCGGCCCGGGGGCCACATGCGGCCCCCACCTTCACTTAATGTGGCCCCCAGGTTAATGTCAGAATACTGATATAATATTGGTTTCAGCTGTTACAATTCCACAAAATGCGAACATGACACCGCTTTCATTACTTCAGTCTAAATTAGTAGCTCATTGCGCAACACAAGTATAATTAAAGGCATTTGAAATTACATAAAAATGTTAATTTTCAGGATTCCAATTCAAAAATAGCAAAAATTCAAGATTTCAATATAGCCGATCTACAAGCTCAAAACGCGTCGCAGCGCGACAGTAATATATGGCCCTAGGGAGTGAGTGTGGAAATATAGTGGCCCTCTCCATCGTCAAAGTTGCCCACCCCTGCTATAAGGCATCATACACCTACTGTATTATGAACCGTGCATTCGTGCCAAATGGGATATTCCGACTTCTGAGTAGGACAAATGTCACATGACTTCTGAGTAGGACAAATGTCACATGACTTCTGAGTAGGACAAATGTCACATGACTTCTGAGTAGGACAAATGTCACATGCTCCGTCCAGCTGTGTTATTACTGGTTGGAAACTCTGGACTGACTCAGAGCTCTGAGATAGTGCTGTGACGTCATGATGTAAACACAATAAGCAACAGGATTCAACAAGAACTTTATGTGTGCTTTATGCTTTTAAGACGACTTTCGACTTTCTGTTTGTACAGGGATAAGGTTTATTTAATTATTTGTTATACGCTGTGAACACAATATAGTAAATGCGAGTTTATTTCAGGTGTCCATTTTATTTGACTTGAACAACCACTTTGAACAACAGAGTGGGAGGTTCAAAGTCGGAACGTGCCATGAACGTGCCAAAACGATGACAATATGTGAATTTTGTCTGTCTACCCTACAATATGAAGAATTTAATGATAGATGGCCACTAATTAGAACAGCGGTTCCCAAACCTTTTGGGCCGTGCACCCCTTTTACTTTCCTGAAGTAGCTGACGCACCCCCCAACGTCTCGTTGTATTTGGCCAATTTTTGTCTCCCGCATTTCTGTACAACGTTGTTTTACAGGATTTTGCTGTTTGTGTTAAATAACACAAAAATCCGCCATTACCATTTTCATTTCACGCACCCCTTAGAGAGCGTTTGGGAAAGCCTGAATTAGAAGAAAAAAATACTTACATTTAAATAAATTACTTCCCTCTTTTTGTTTTTACATTTACATTTGACAAAGTAAGGATTATATGAAGAATTTACCTAACAACAAAATAAATTATTGTACTGTAACTACTTTAAATTATGAGTATTTTGGAATTCCACTTGTAATGATGTTCGTTTCAGTATTAGAAGAACCTATACGTTTCTACAAAATGTAATGAAGAAACTGTTTATTATTTCAATGTGAAAGTATTTTTGATTTAACCAAACGTGTTTGTGTTGATGCCAACCACTGTTTCTAACTATGAGTACTGCACTTTATTACATTGTTCTGTTTTCATATAAATGTATTTTAAATTAGATTCACTCTGTGCCTCTTTTGTCTTATTTGAGGACACATGCATACATCTCAGATCTGTGACTCAAGTTCTTCTTTGTATCCGTGCACACACGCACGTGCCCACACACACTTGGGCAGGGGCCAACACTGATATTTTCACAAATTGGTACCACCTAAGGTGACCGTAAAAAAATGTATTTTTGTATTTCTACTGTACATGTCTCTAGCTTACATTTTGGTATATATGATCTTCCAAGTTAGTAGCTTAAATGACAGTTATCGGCAGTTATATGTGACCGTACCATGCTTTAAGTAGCATGTGACGTGTCATACTAGGGGGTTTTCATGATTCTGAATCCATTCCAAGAGACATGTAGGAATACAAAAATACAAATCACCTTAGGGGGTACCAAAATCTGGCTCGGCCCCTGGACTATTATTGTACATGTGCGCTCAAACCCAAACACAATGAAATGCTCCATATACTAGAACAGGGGTACTCAAATAAAATCCCTAAAGAAGGTTTTCAATAACAACGGTACCGTGACAAAATGGGGTTGGCACACATTTAAAATTATTTTAAAATCTTATTTTGAAAGCATGCATGAAGTTTGTTACATTGAAAATTATAGACTGCCTGAAAATGGCAAATGCTGTAACCACATAACAGAAATATTGATTATTATATTTTGAAATATAAAATTAAATTAAGTTTTATTAGCATTATATCTACATGATTTTTGGGGGGCATTTTTTTGTTACAGTATATTGCACAGGCTGAGAAAGCTTGTTTTCAAATCTTTGACAAATTATTAATTTAGTTTTTTAAATAAACAATTGAATAGACTGCAATTGAGGATTTACTGTATTTGACAATGATCGGTGTAGTGGTTTCATATTTTAGCCACGCACACACGCACGCACGCACACACACACACACACACACACACACACAGTGTGACTGACATGACATATGACGAGTATACCTGTCCTTAGGATCCAATGTGTTAAAAGGGGTGACCTGGTTTGAGGCCTCATGTTTGGCCAGAAGCCTGATTTGAGTGTTTGTTTGTTGGGAACATGGAGGCATGAGTTGTACAGCCTAGTACTTGGTAAGAAACAAACACATTTGATTGTTCATTTGATTATATATTATATATACATTTTAATTAATAGCATTTTATATTCCATTAGCAGAATTCGGCAGGTGGGATGTTTTGTGGGGAGAAGCTGGGACGCTGCCAGTCAGTAAAGGGTAGGAGAATGGGTTTTAAGAAGGTTTTAGTCATGAGGACAATGTTAATCAACTGGCTGGCTGGCATGGGTGTATGTGGGGCTGGTGTGTGTGGGACTGGTTTGTGTGGGAAGGGGCGGCCTTAAGGATCAGGAGGCCCCGTTCATGACGTCATCATTTTAATAATTCATAATTGGTGGCTGGCGTGCAGGGGGCTGGCTGGCTGGCTGGCGTGCAGGGTGTGTGGGGCTAACTGGCTGGCTGGCGTGCAGGGTGTGTGGGGCTGGCTGGCTGGCTGGCTGGCTGGCGTGCAGGGTGTGTGGGGCTAACTGGCTGGCTGGCGTGCAGGGTGTGTGGGGCTGGCTGGCTGGCTGGCGTGCAGGGTGTGTGAGGCTGGCTGGCTGGCTGGCGTGCAGGGTGTGTGGGGCTGGCTGGCTGGCTGGCTGGCTGGCGTGCAGGGTGTGTGGGGCTGGCTGGCTGGCTGGCGTGCAGGGTGTGTGGGGCTGGCTGGCTGGCTGGCGTGCAGGGTGTGTGGGGCTGGCTGGCTGGCTGGCGTGCAGGGTGTGTGGGGCTGGCTGGCTGGCTGGCTGGCGTGCAGGGTGTGTGGGGCTGGCTGGCTGGCTGGCTGGCTGGCGTGCAGGGTGTGTGGGGCTGGCTGGCTGGCTGGCTGGCGTGCAGGGTGTGTGGGGCTGGCTGGCTGGCTGGCTGGCGTGCAGGGTGTGTGGGGCTGGCTGGCTGGCGTGGGTGTGTGGGGCTGGCTGGCTGGCTGGCTGGCTGGCTGGCTGGCTGGCTGGCTGGCTGGCGTGTGTGGGGCTGGCTGGCGTGGGTGTGTGGGGCTGGCTGGCTGGCTGGCTGGCTGGCTGGCTGGCTGGCGTGCAGGGTGTGTGGGGCTGGCTGGTGTGGGTGTGTGGGGCTGGCTGGCTGGCTGGCTGGCGTGCAGGGTGTGTGGGGCTGGCTGGCTGGCTGGCGTGGGTGTGTGGGGCTGGCTGGCTGGCTGGCGTGCAGGGTGTGTGGGGCTGGCTGGCTGGCTGGCTGGCTGGCGTGGGTGTGTGGGGCTGGCTGGCTGGCTGGCGTGCAGGGTGTGTGGGGCTGGCTGGCTGGCTGGCGTGGGGCTGGTTGTGGCTGCAGGTGTGCTTGGCTGAATGAGTGATCAAATGATTTTGCAGATTGTTGCAAACGATGAAGCCGTCAGTCCTACTGGTCAAAGCTGGAACTGCAGGCGAGCCTGTGCATTTAGCAAATGTTTGGTTGGCAAATGTGGAATTAAAGCGTTCTTCCAGGTGCTTCAAAACGCCACAACTCAACTTCCATTGAAATGAATAGCAGGGGACGGGGCTGTCGCTCCCCGTCCGCCCTCTATCTAATTGTCTCCACCAGGCCGAAGGCATGGGGAGAGAGTATGTTTTGCACTCCGTCCGTCCGTGTGTCCGTGTGTGTGTCCGTCCTTCCGTCTGTGAACAGCTAATCTCCGGCACCGTTAACCCGGTCGAAATTTTGCACACACACTCCCCGGATGCCAACGATGAACCTCTGCCCCAAAATTTCCAGAACGGCCTGTTATAGCGCCACCAGGAGGCCGCTTTGTGCAAAACAAGTTTTTGGACAGTACACCTACAGATTTTGTCCAAACATCACGCAAATTGGTACACAGTCTCTCTAGAGCCATTCAACGAAACTGGTCTTTCAGATTTCTCAGACTCCATCCTGATTGGCTAAGATTGGCTTCCAAAGTTCGCAGGAGTGCTCAGTTTCAAACAAAATGCTGCAAATCATGAACACATCGTGTGATTTCCGTGAAATTGTGCACGCACATCCCCACTAGGCCGAGGAAGAAATGCCACATGAACATTTTCAACTCAGCCTCATAGTGGCGCTATAACTGGCTGAAAAGTGTTTTTACCTCTAACGGCACGGATCTGTGGATAACTTTGTATGCCAACTCCCTAGAGGCCAAGGAAAAACCTTTGCCTGGAATTTTTGCTCTTTTTTTTGCTCTTTATAGCGCCACCAGGAGGCCGACATATGTAAAACACATTTTCTAATATTACTCCTTCAGATTTTATCCAACTTTCACGCAAATCGGTACACATGCTCTCCATAGTCCTGTGACCAAGACGGGTTTGTTTGATTTTTCTCATAATCCACCCTCATCTATTATACAATTGAAAAGGTGTGCCCAAAAAGCTGTTCGCAACCCAGGAACAAAAGGCACCAGCTACTACGTCACTGACACGCTGGGTGCCGAAGCCGAAGCAGGAGCAACACACACTGCAACAACACACTAAGACGTCACAGACTTACCCTCCGCGTCGTCCGGCCGCTATCTCCTCATGTCGCGCCGCACGCCCACACTCAACACCATCCGCCTACACATTGTCATTGCACTGCCACTAAAGCCGCCTCCCGTCCAGACTCGCAAACAATATCAATATCAATAATAAACACAAACACGCCACAAGCACCGACACCCCCGCCTAATTTGTTGCCACGTCTATGAAAACAAGCACGGAAAAAATGCCATTCAACACGCTACTTACACACACTACCACTCGCTTACAATACGCGGACCTGGCAACACTACATTCCCTCTCCCATTTGCTCAAAGCCCCCCACGTGACCCACACACACACATACCAAAACCAAGTAGAAGAAGAAGAACTACACAGCGCACACTCTGATTCTAACTTGGACAGTTACCATCATGCTAACACCACCGCGTCGACACATGGCGTGGTACAAGCGGGACAAACCCAGCCGCATATATGGATACCAACAGCAACACTACACGCACACGCGCGCGCTGCAACAACAAACAGCTACGTACAGTGTGTGTGTGCGTGCGTGCGTGCGTGCGCGGGGGGGGATTTCGGATCGCCTCGCGATGCCGCGACAATGGCACTACACTACACAGGGCTCGACAGCGCGACTACGTACTCGCATTTGACACTTACAATATCACCGTGCGAGTTGTAACATTCACTTTGTAGCACCGCTGCGACTACACAATCCGAACTTCTTTACAGCTACAAGTTGCGCCGTTTACATCCACAAGAATGTGTCACTCTCTCGGTTCTGCACCGCTGCTGGAGAAGTATAGCACTGTCGAAGGCAGCGCAACTAATCCCCCCCCACACACACACACCCCAGAGAGGGAGGAGAGAGAAGAGAGCGAGAGAGAGACAGAGCACACACGTCTTCACGTAGGAAGAGAGATAGACAAAGACAGAGCTTTCCAGTCCTTACCTTTTCTCTCACATTGTTTTCTTAGCTTTGTGACTGACCAATGACAAGCAGATTGTATTGTCTGCAAAGCAACTATGTGTCTGTCACAAATAAAAGTTCTGTCCTGCAAGCCCATGTCATGTCAACACAGACAAGGCAGCTGTGCGCGCGGTGACTCCTGCAAATTATACTGACCCAATATTATTTTGTACAACCTAGCAAAGCATAACATATGATGGTTTGGAGAATAGCCTGGTCTCTCTTTTTACATGACATAAGCCATTGCATACAGGTTCTCAACCTTTTTAATTTCAAGGACCCCCATAACTCTGACAGTAAAACCAAATGGACCCATAACAGTCCCATTTGATTCCATTTGTACAGTATCAGAGTTAAAAGTTATAAAACAGTCCATTTGGTTCCATTTGTACACTCTCACAGTTACAGACCTGTAGGGTCCACTTGGTTCCATTTGTACACTCTCAGAGTTACATACCTATAATGGGTCCATTTGGAACCCCCTCAAGGAACCATGAGGGTCCCTGGATCACACCTTTGAGAGCCACTGCTTTCAATACATACATAACTAATATAGAGCATATTTGATCAATTTAATGTTAGGCTATAGATTATTTTGACAACTGAATTTAACAGAACCGCCCACGCACGACACATGCACATGCACGCCGTGCACGCGCATGTCCACATCCACATGCACGCGCGCATGTGTCCTCTTTTTGCTCATTCAGAATATGGTATGCCTACACACTTAAAATAATGCAAACACGCAAATTGCGTGGAACAAACGGGACGAACCGAGGCGCATATATGGATAAGAACAACAACACTACACGCGCGCGCACGCACGCGCTGCAACACAAAACAGCTGCATAAAACGCGTGTCACTGTGGACTTCTGTATCTGTGGACTTCTGTATCGCAACGCGGGGCAACGCAACTCTGGGATGAGCGGGCCGAAGGCCCGCGAAATTCTAGTTGGCTACAATTGGCTTCTAAACTTTTCAGGAGTAGCCCGCTTTGTACCTATTTTGTACAAATCGCCACAACTACTCAACGCAGCGTCCGATTGTGGTGAAACTGTGCATGCATATTCCCACTAGGCTTTGGAAGAAATGCCACTTGACAGTTTTCAAATCAGCCTCATGGTGGCGCTACAACAGGCCAAGCCGCGTCTCACACACACACACACACACACACACACACACACACACACACACACACACACACACACACACACACACACACACTAAACATTTTGCCAAACATCACACACACACTCCTATCCTCCTGGTGGAGACCTGTGCCCAGAAGGGCACTTTTTCTAGTTGGTTTTCTTTTAAAGCCTGTGTTTAGTAAGGGTGGGTAGTCTTTATGTTTAGGTGTTATAGGTTTAGGTTAGTGATGATTTCTCTTTTGGTTTTTGGTTTTGTTCGAATTCGATAGACCACCAAAAAACTGGTCAGGCTCCTACTTGGCCTCACCCCCCGAACCCACCTCACCCCTGCCCACTTTGACAGGCTGGAATGGCTTAGGGTCGACGACAGAGTAGGCCTACAGCATCTTACAATGGGTCTGGTCCACAAGATTCAATACACCACCAAGATTCGGCACAAACAAGGGACTAAATTCTTAGTAACGCCCTACCAACAGTCATTAAGACATGCGAATCCCTGACTCCTTCAAAACCGCTCTCAAAGGGCACCTACGGACGGCTGCAATTCGAAACTGGCCCTCGTAAATTCGGAATCCCCCCCCCCCACACACCCCTTTTCCCCCTCACTGTATATGTTTCTTGTCCCTTTTTACCTCCTTTATGATGAATTCCTGTTCTGTTCTTTGGCTATATAGAAGTGTCTATTTGTACGTCTCAAATGTTTTGATGAATTGAACAAGGTGGAACCTCTTGTAAACATGTGTAATGCTTTATTGCGTCGTCCACTCACAGTTAACAGTCTTTGTATTGAGTTGTGCTGGAAATGTACTGTAATTCTGCAAACTGTTAATAAATATTTCGATCAATCAATCAAACCCTTAAGGTTTTAAGAAACATCTGTGAAAACTGAAAAGGTGATTGCAGGTGGTTATTTGGAGTTATTTAGCATGTTACGCACCACAGTTTCCCTTATCACTACAGAAGAAGGTAGAGTAGAACAAGGAACCTCCTGGGGTCTCCTGGGATCCATCAGTGCAAAGAGAAGGTAGAGTAGAACAAGGAACCTCCTGGGGTCTCCTGGGATCCATCAGTGCAAAGAGTCAGACTGATTTCAAGATTCAATTATTTATTATTACTTGTTATTTGGTGTGTGCTTGCTTGGCACAGACAAAACAATACAACACACAACATAAACATTATATGAAAAATATAAATAAAACGTAGAGCAATATACAGTAAAGCTGCAATTCGGAACTCATCTTATAATCAAAACATTATGTTCTGTGTTCTATCTAGAAGAATATATTAAAACGTGGGAAAGCATTTTCGGTTTTTGCATTGCCTGCCTATTCAAAAATAGCACACATACAAGCTCACAGCGCAACACTTCGTGCCGCACTGCAAGCTTGTACAATACATCTGCTAATTCTTTTAAAATCTTGGAAGTTTAAGAGACGATTTAGAAGGCTTTTGTAGGATCGGCTTCAGTTCAGGGTCGATTCGATACAATATAAGTAGTAATGGTTGGAGGCCTATAGTCTTCTATTGATACATGTATACATATCTAATTGGTGTCAGGTGGGACACCTACTTGAGTATTTTTGAGGTATTTGTACTTTACTTGAGTATTTCCAATTTCCAATACTTTTACTTCTACTCCACTACATTTCAGGTCCAAAATTTGTACTTTTACTCCACTACATTTATTTGACAACTTTAGTTACTAGTAACTTTGTAGATTTGTATTATTATTATTACAAAACATACATAAACCACTTCAGCCCTTTATAGATTTCCGCCATTAGCCGATATGTATAGATCAGCTATTTTCTAAAGATTTTGTACACATTTTGAACTTGTGAAACGGGGCATTCTGCAATATGACTACTTTTACTTTTAGTACTTTAAGTACATATTGATGCCGATACTTTTGTACATTAACTTGAGTACATTTTGAATATGCGACTTCTACTTGTAAACAGAGTACATCTACAATGCAGTATTGATACTTCTTACTTTTTACTTAAGTACAACATTTGAGTACTTTTTCCACCTACTGGTTGACAAGTAGCCTTCTGCCTGAAGCTCATAACTACAACATCTGCCCTGTACTGGACAAGCAGGCACATAAAGCTTTACAAAGAAAAGGCCACTAGGGGACAAAGTTATTTGTTCTTTTGATATAGACTAAGAACTGGTTCCCAAGCAGTGTGCTGTGAAACAACTCAAGGTGTGCCTTGGGGGGTTTTGCAACAACCACACATTATTATTGCAATAGATATACAACTGTACAAAAGTTTTCATTTACTATAGGCCTAAATGCAAAAACGGGAATATATAACGTATATAATGCAAAAATAGTTTTAATGTGTTCAAACTGATATTTTAAATTATTTTGTTTAGACAAATTAACATATTGTTGGCTCAAAACTAGCGCCAAAGTCCTGACGTCACTCGCTCATCCCCTGGTTCTGCCTGGTTCACGGCTGGCTTTCTTTTCGCAGATAAGTAAGCCTGGGACCGAGGCTAGGTTCACGGAAGTAATTTCTCTATGGAGAATAACATGGGGTCATCCTAAAATTGTTTCGTATAAGCATTGTGGTCCAAAAATAAACAAGCTGTCCCTGCGTTATTGTCAAGGAGGTGTCTCTGTATCGTTTGCGACAGTCAGTCACTTATTATGATACAGTCTGTTTATAGCGAAAATGTAACTAATTCAGTAGCAGTAACAATAGCGTTTTCTCTCAGTCAGTGTAACGGCCGGGATGACATGTTTATTTTTCAAACACAGTTCTTATATGAGGTGATCTAAAATCCCCCTATGGGGATTACAATGCAAATAAAAAGTACATGAACCCGTGGATTTGCGCCCTCTACCGATATTGACGTCAGACTTCGGTGCTCTATTTTTTTGCATTGCATTATTGCCTCCTTGGGAACCCTAGGACTCCACTTTGTTGTGGCATACTATAGAGGGTATGCGCATGCGTTTGGGAGTGGCAAAATGAGTTTAACGTTATTTAATGTCGTTTAATGTATGGGCTATCAAGGCCAGAAAGGTTTTTTTTGCCACTCGGTAAGCATTCCTGCATAACTTCTGGGTATGATGTTATCACGCGCATATACCCACTATATATATCAGCACTTTGTGCACATTCATTTCATACAGGTGTAAATTCTATACCCTAAAATAATAGATTTCAATCTGGGGTCCCTATGTTGGGCATTTCAAGATAAAATATATTTGTTTTCCCTTGTTTCAAAAATAGAATCTACAAGCTTGCTCTGTGTGCAGGTACCTTTACAGTAGTTTAAGTGTATCATATATCTTTGTTTCAGTGTGTTATTTGATATGAATGTATGCTTGTGCTTTTTATTTTGGCAGTTATTTATGCCACATGTGCTTGCACTCTATAGCATGTACACACCGAATTCTAAATATTATACTAATGGCTTTGGGGTTCAACAACAACATTAAATGACATTATAATTTAAGCATAACCACATTTGTATTTTGTATAGACAAATGTTATGCATTAGCATAAGAAGCAACAACTGGCAGAAACCTTAAAGGGATATTTCACTTTAAAAAACAAACTTTTGGTCATTTTATCATCTACTCAGGCTTATATGTGAACACCCCAGACAGTTTTTAAGTTGCTAAATTCAGTATTTAGATATTTGATATTCATTTTAGCTGCCACACTCCCTTCCTATACAAACCCATTGTAACTTCAAACTCCATTTTAACCATGATAGATTCACAGATTATTTTTTCTGGTGACTGATACTGCCCTCCTAATACGTGAGGTGTTTTTCTTATTACTTTTTCATTTCTTTTTAATAATTCAGGGAAAGAATAAGGCCCAATAAAAAAAATACAAATAAATGAAAAAAGCAATAAAAAAAAACACGGCACCTCTCATATTAGGAGGGCAGTATGAGTCACCAGAAAAAAGAACGGGTGTTTTCGATTAATCTAACATGGTTAAAATGGAGTTTGAAGTTACAATGGGATTTAATAGGAAGGGGGAGGAGCAGGTAAAATGAATCTAAATAGCTGAATCAAGCAACTTAAAAACTGTCTGGGGTGTTCACATAAGTAAAGCCTGAGTAGACGATGAAATGAACAAAAGCTTTTTTGAAAGTGAAATATCCCTTTTGTCACAGCTTAATAATATAGTCCCAATTTTGCATAACTGTAAATGTTTGAACGAACAAAAACAATGATTATATAGGCCTACACACTACACAGTACTTTGCAAAGATTTTAGGCACTTTAAAAAATAATGCCAGGAAGTGGTTGTTTATCGATAAACAACAAAGTGCAGTAAAAAGAGAAAATAAAAATGACAAAATATTAGCTGTGGTCAACCATTGCCTTTAAAACCACAATAATTGTCCTACTGTAGTTACAATCGCACACAATCTTTAAGGTACTCGGCAGGGAACTTGACACAGTTTTTCTGTCTCAAATGCTTGTGCTTCTGTTCATGTAATACCACAATGATGTTGAGATCAGGACTCTATGGGGGCCTTGTTCTTCTTTTTGCTGAATAATAGTGAATAGTCTTTCATTACTCTGGCTGTGTGTTTGGCATTGTTCTCATGCTGCAGAATGATTTTTTTTTTTAAATATTGCAAGATGGGCTTTGGCTTTACTCTACCTGACTACCTCTATCTTCTCTCTTCTCACAAAAACTACAAATGATGGAGCGTGCAAAAGCGGAAAAAGAATGTCACCCACTTCTTTAAACCTGTGATGGTGTAACGTGAGTGGCAAATCGAGTGGCAAATGTGAGTTTAACGTAATCAGATGGGACTTTTCTGTTTGGATGTGGTCAAGGCCAGAAAGTAGATTTTTGCCACTCAGTAGGCGTTCCCGCATAACTTCCGGTTATGATGATGATGTCGTACGCATATACCCTCTATGAAGCTGATTCTGATTCTGCCTGTACAGTATTTCTCAACAATGAGAAGACCACTAAATTGTGACCAAATCTCCAAGCAACCTAGCTCCGCCATGCTTGCAGCACTCTCCAGCTCTTCAATAAACTGCCTTCTTTTAGAGCCAAATATTTCACGACATTGACAGTTCGGAGCACCTGCTGATGTTTTCCTCTGCATCCCAGTTGTTGTGTTTTCATGCATGATAGGGTGGTGCTTGTTTCCTCATCAATCATCACTGTCTGCCCAGACCTCTCTGGGCTGTAGATGGGTGTAGCCTACCAGGTTGCCAATTAATGGGCTCTATGCACACACGTCATTTTGGAAAGAACTTGGGCCTTCACAGGTGTTACCAATGATACTAATGAAGACTCTGTTCCAACCCAAGGGGCCAGTGAGGCTTTCCAACGAAGCACTGGGCCCTAGTGGTAAGAGGAGGGACTGCAGGCGGACCCGTGGAAGTATGATTGGGAAACCCTGTGCAGCTGGGCTTTAACGTTGAGCGTTGCACTTCCGCATTTTGGGCACCAAATTGAAAAAAAGGCGGACGTAGAAGGCTCTTCCGGGTGCTTCAAAACGCCACTGAGCAACTTCCACTGACATGAATAGCGGAGGGGGCGGAGCTTCGCGCCAGATCAGTCTCTATCCTTCTTTATACTCTATGGTTCCAACCTTCGAACAGAGTCAGGGTGTTGATACAGTATTGTGCATGTTGGCTCACTGGAAACATTCTGCTATAGTGGGTCTTAAAGTGTCCTTGAGGTGTGTAACTCTGAGAGTGTAAAAATGGAACCAAATGGACCCTTACGTGTCCATCTGGTTCCATTTGCACGCTCTCAGAGTTATGGGGGTCCTTGAAAATGAAAGGTTTGAGAACCACACACTAAATGGAACAGAGCCTTATAACACTTGTGAAGGAACTTAACCCATTCTGGACGGGAACCCCTTTTGGTGTTTTAAAAAATAGCAGATCTTGTAGGTCTGCTATTTTTGAAACATCGTGAAAATGTGGCGCAAATCTTTGAATATTATATTCTTTCAGAGCGTATACGAACGTTTTTAACTAAAATCTTTGCTTCTGGGGGCATATTCTCAGATGGTGGTCGGCCGCCAATTACATATCATTTTTGGGGGTCCTTGACATGAAATAGTTTGACTGAGACTGAGAAACATGGGGTTTTTCAGAAAACTTGTCAGGATTTAGAAGATATTTGTAGAATGTTCTCAGGTCGGGAAGGACATTCTGTGTGCATATAGCCCATTCTGAGCTGGACATCTTCCGCCTGTGAAGGGAAGTGGACGTGATGTGTCTTTGGTCTGCTGCACTCGGATTCAGGGGCCGACTGGTTTCCTTCTGCGTTTCCCTTTTCTGCCCCTCACCCCTGCCTGCTTCTTTGTGTTTCGGCAGAAGAACTTGGACACGAAATCTGGAAACGAGATTGAAGATGCAAGATTTCAAGATGCAAGAATGTGTTGTACATAAGTACATAAGCACGTAGCCTACATACATATACTTCTTTGGTTCCTCAACATTGTAGCAACAATAATAAAACTGCAAGTAATGAGGTAAAAAACTAGCTATTTGCAATATGTACTTTTGTCATATATAGCACCATTTGAGGGACTTTTAAGGTACAATGTGGTTCCTTCCTATACTTCTACATCTAAATATTATGCAAATGCAGTACATATGTACACAGTATACGTATATAAGCAATAAATAAATACATATGCACAAAATTCAGTATACTGTGTGTGTGTGTGTGTGTGTGTGTGTGTGTGTGTGTGTGTGTGTGTGTGTGTGTGTGTGTGTGTGTGTGTGTGTGTGTGTGTGTGTGTGTGTGTGTGTGTGTGTGTGTGTGTGTGTGTGTGTGTGTGTGTAGGCCTATACACAGGCAGGAGCCCACGCACCTGCCTGTGTGTGGGATGTGTTTAAATAATTGAAGGTGGGTGTGTGTGCGTGCGCTTGCCTGCGTGTGTGTGTCTGCGTGTGTGTAGTGGGCAGGGAGGCAACATGCCGATAGTGTCAATCATTCATAAAACTGCCTGGGGGGAGAATTTGTTTCAGAGCCTACTGCCCTTGGTCTTGTGGATATGGAACTGCTTGCCAAGTCCAGGCTCTTTTGGTAAATCCATGGGCTTTACCAGCATAACATCAATCGCATATATCCTGGAGCGAAACTCGGCTCCACTGATGTACTGGGCTGTCCACAGAACCCTCTGAAGTGCTTTGCAGTTGAGGGCCATGCAGCAACAGTTCCTATATACGAGTTAACTGGTCAGGATGCTTTCTCTACAAGGCCTAAAGGATCTTGGCCCTATGCCAAACTTCTTCAGCCTTATTAGGTGAAAGAGGCATTGCTGTGCATTCTTCATTGCATGGCCAGGGTGCTCATCCCATGAGAGGGCCTCAGTGATGATGTGAACAGAGATGTGGCACCATAGTGTGAGTTATTGACCATCTCTTCGCCATTGTTTGCGACGTTCTCTTTGGCACATATACTGGTATCTTCAGCAATACTGCTCTCGGCTAGGGATGTCCCAATCACGTTTCTTGCTCCCCATCCGATTCCGATCAATTGATTTTGAGTATCTACCGATTTTACCCGATCCGATATTTATATTTATATAGAACACGTATGCCATATCACAATTGTACAATATCCAAAATCACAGACAATATCCAGTCTAGTCTCTCATATAATATTGATATTAGGGATGTCCCGATCATTTGAAAATTACGTGATCGGCCCGATTTCCGATCACATGATGGGATCGGGAAAACCCTAGTCCTGGCTCCTAACCGAAGCATCGAGCATGACATCACCTTCCGTGCACAAACAGTCTTGTCAGTGGAGACAGCTGTGGTGGGGGGTGAAAGGTGTTCAGCTCATCTGGGAGGTTTGACAGCTGAGTAACTGGGTTTCACTCTGAAGACAGATACTGTGTGTGTAATCCTTGCCACAAGCTACTGTATGTGGGTTGTTCCTCACTAGTTGAGTTGTGACTCTAGCCTGAGTTTGCGCTGTTCTGAGTTCGTAAATTGTCTTTCGGCTGTTCCCTACGTTGAGATTGAGAATCCAATGTCTGGTTCGCACAGAACTGTTTATTCATGGCTTCTGGTTTCGCTAAATCCTGGCAGTTTCAGTGGGGAGTATGTCAGTTATGCACTTCTTGATTATAACCAGAACCGTATCTGTGTATACGCTCTCGCCCTCTGCTGCCTCATGGGCAAGAAAAAACATTCTCAGAGAGGCTTTGTTGAAATCCCCATCCACTGCAATAGCCCTGTGTTAGCCTATGGCGGAACGTTAATTTACTTGTCCCTGTCCACCAAAATAGGGTAAATCCCACTGATTTGGCATGATCTGGGATGTTGTTCGACAGCCAGGTCTCTGTGTGGCAGATAATGCTGCAGTCCTTAGATTCACGCTCTCAGTTCATCTAGCGTGTTGTTGAGTTCACAATGGATACTAACAGTGGGCGGTTCAGCTGTCCTTCCCCTCCTACGACAAGGTTGTCTTGGTTGTATAGGATACTAACAGTGGGCGGTTCAGCTGTCCTTCCCCTCCTACGACAAGGTTGTCTTGGTTGTATAGGCTTGCTGTTGTGTTAAGATCCTCTGCGTGCACATGTGTGAGCAGAGGATTTGCACGAGTGTCGTGATCCTCAAATCTCTTGTCATGCCTCATAGGCAGTGACAAGAGAAACGCAAACCGAGGCACCATTTCTTGATATTCTTGTTGCCACATTTCTTCTGCTTTGTTGTACACCAAATCTCTTGTCATGCCTCATAGGCAGCTTCTGTAGAGGTGGAAAACGTACAAATCTACAATATCACTGAGAAACGCAAAACGAGGCACAATTTCTTGATATTCTATCTTGTTGCCACATTTCTTCTGCTTTGTGAGAGACATTGCTGATGTATATTAACCACTTCTTTGTGCCTTGATGTTATGCTCACTCTTGCCATGGTATGAGATTTGTATTTATTTATTCATGCTTTATTTTACTGGACACTAGCACCAGCTGTACCTTTTGATCACATTAGACAAACTAGAAATAATGATGTTCTTTATTATACAGTAAACAAACAACCACAGTTATAGCCTTAATTAGACAAGAGACGTAGTGCATGCACATTGCTACAGTATCCAGGTTCAGGAGACGTAGTGCATGCACATTGCTACAGTATCCAGGTTCAGGACACACTAAGACAAGAGACGTAGTGCATGCACATTGCTACAGTATCCAGGTTCAGGACACATTGCTACAGTATCCAGGTTCAGGACACATTGCTACAGTATCCAGGTTCAGGACACATTGCTACAGTATCCAGGTTCAGGACACATTGATACAGTATCCAGGTTCAGGACACATTGCTACAGTATCCAGGTTCAGGAGACGTAGTGCATGCACATTGCTACAGTATCCTGCAGGTTCAGGACACATTGCTACAGTATCCAGGTTCAGACGTAGTGCATGCACATTGCTACAGTATCCAGGTTCAGGACACATTGCTACAGTATCCAGGTTCAGACGTAGTGCATGCACATTGCTACAGTATCCAGGTTCAGGACACATTGCTACAGTATCCAGGTTCAGGACACACTAATGCACATTGCTACAGTATCCAGGTTCAGACGTAGTGCATGCACATTGCTACAGTATCCAGGTTCAGGACACACTAATGCACATTGCTACAGTATCCAGGTTCAGGACACACTAATGCACATTGCTACAGTATCCAGGTTCAGGACACACTAATGCACATTGCTACAGTATCCAGGTTCAGATGTAGTGCATGCACATTGCTACAGTATCCAGGTTCAGGACACACTAATGCACATTGCTACAGTATCCAGGTTCAGGACACACTAATGCACATTGCTACAGTATCCAGGTTCAGGACACACTAATGCACATTGCTACAGTATCCAGGTTCAGGACACACTAATGCACATTGCTACAGTATCCAGGTTCAGGACACACTAATGCACATTGCTACAGTATCCAGGTTCAGGACACACTAATGCACATTGCTACAGTATCCAGGTTCAGGACACACTAATGCACATTGCTACAGTATCCAGGTTCAGGACACACTAATGCACATTGCTACAGTATCCAGGTTCAGGACACACTAATGCACATTGCTACAGTATCCAGGTTCAGGACACACTAATGCACATTGCTACAGTATCCAGGTTCAGGACACACTAATGCACATTGCTACAGTATCCAGGTTCAGGACACACTAATACTATTTTATTGCAATTCAACGTTTCGATCATGCTGGATCTTCATCAAGAAGACATTATTATACCCAAAAATATATAATATAAAGGTCCTTGCAATTTTCCGCTGTTTTTCAGTCTCCAAGGACCGATATAATTTGGTACTTTTATACCAAATGATATATTCTCTATATTTAGAAACCAAGATTTTTGCAAGGTCTAATTAGAAATCAAATACAATTCCATATCAGATGGAAAATATGGTACTGTTGGACCTATTATACCAAATGATGCTCTAGACACCGATGTATTTAATATTACCAACATGAGCATATGATAGTTTAATTAGACAACTGTAACTAGAAAGGGGCACTCTGTGATGTACAAATCTCTGCCAGGAGATACTGTAATAATAATTTCACTGTTTAACGTACAGTAGTAACATCAAACTCAAATCTCAAACACTGTGTCTCTGTGTCCAGTGTGCACACACACACACACACACACACACACACACACACACACACACACACACACACACACACACACACACACACACACACACACACACACACACACACAAACACACACACACACACACACACGCATGCACTCACAGGTTCTTGGGTTATGTTGTCATGTGACAGCGCCGGCCGGGCATCCCAGTGCCCCACTTTAAATAACATTGCTTCCAGCGCCCCCCAAACTTGTCTGTAGTCACCTTGGGGGGGCTTGCAAGATTGTAGCTGCGCAAACTAAGACACACATACTGTGTGTACTGTACACTACACTACAGTACACACAGGGCGAATGCATGATCTCCGATCGGAGATAATGAGGTTGCTTGTGTGTATGTATGTACAGTATATGTACAGTATACTGTATGTCCGTACATGCATACATATACCTGACATACATACATACATTACATACATACATACATACATACATACATACATGCCATGCATGCATGCATGCATGCATGCATATATATATATGTGCAGTATGTATGTATGTCAGTCTGTCCACAAAGACTCAATCCACTCTATCATCGTCAAATCATCATTACTGACACTTGACTTTTGACCAGAAAATGGCACCATGTCACATATTGAGATAGAGATCTAATATAATTATGAAGTTTCATGGTACATACATAGTGACATACAGATACACGCTGACATCCTCATTACAGTAGGTTCACCATTGAGGGGGCATGTGTTTGGTCCGACATACCAACAGTCCGACAGGCATTAGTCCGACACCCAACCCAAAACCCAAACACCGCCCCTATTTTTGAGCGGTGCACGCCGCTCCTTTAAATGGCTATGTGTATCCCTGTGTCAACCTGTCTGTCTGTTTAGAGTATGACCTTTGACCCTTGCAGCATACTGATTGGGGTCATGATGAAGTGTCATTACAACCCTCGTGCTTAAGTCAACAACTGTGGTTGACTCCAAGGCACACCCCACACACACACACACACACACACACACACACACACACACACACACACACACACACACACACACACACACACACACACACACACAGTAACAATAACATTGTAGTTGCACAGCTCGGTTTGCACATTTTTTTCTTTTACATTTTGTAAAAATCTTGAAACTACTGATATAGTAGGCATTTGTAGAATCGGCCTCAGGTCTAAACGGGTTAATATCTGATCGTAGGAGTACAATTTGGTGGTCAAAGGTCAAGATCAAGACGATCAATAATTATGAACACATTGTTGTACTTCTAGCCGAATGACTTCTGAACTATTCATTGTGATCATGGCAATGAGCCAGGAGACTCATGTGGAACCTTGCAGTGCAACTGCTTATTATTGCCTTTGAGTGTGTGAGGGAAAGTTACAGAGACTGAAGTTTGTCCCCGCGTGTCCTCCTGTGTCCTCGTTCTTCAGGAGCGGGTGTCCAAGAAGGTGACCTAGAGCAATAAAATGGACGGAAGGACGGATACCGGTACTAATAAAAGACAGTCATGGAGCTTTGTGACCTGAAACACAAATGAGTGGCAAGAAGGTAGGAATGCAAGAGAGAGCGAGGAAGAGGGGAGAGAGCGGATGACACATGACACACTCTGCTTTCCTCTCCACCTGGCAGGAAAATTACAAGCATGAGGAATCACTGCATTCATCATGTATAGATGAAGAATTCTGGCACAGTATACTTGTATGAAAAATCATAGAAGAATGCTCGAACATCTGTATAAAGGTTGGTGTTTTATACTGTAGTGTTAACCACTGTACGTTTCACACATTTCATCATTACCTACTGTGTGTGCGTGCATGCATGCACAAATATTTATGTGGTATTATCAGTGCATTTAGAGTGCATGCATACTGTATGTGTGAGTGTGTGTATGATTACATTAATTCATATTCCCTATCCGGTTGCCATTATATTCTGTATGATTTTCATTCATGCTGGTTAGGGTTATGCTCCTCTAAACAACACAGAGCCAACAGCGATTTAACTTTGACCCACAGGGGTGCCACAAATGTGAAAAACACGTGATTTATTTGGGAACAATATTCACCAAATTAGGTACAGTACAGATCTCAGGAGTCATGTGACAATGAGCGTGCGCACTGGACACAGAGAGGGAGAGAGAGACGCAGTTTAAAGTGACTGCATCAGACAGTGAAGGCGTGCCTCTGGTTACTTGATCGTGCTGTGAAGGAGAGTGTTATGTAACTTTGTTACAGTAGATGCATAATAATATAATACCACCCAGCGCTGCACAAACCGTTGCCTTTATTCCTCCACTGTGTAGCTCTTTGAGCTCATTACTCAATGCTACCGTCACAGGCCACCAGCTTTATGCTCCAAGTTCCAACATTACAACAGCTGATGATCTAAAAACACATTATCAACACAGCCTATGCCTAGTGCCTGCAATGTCATACTCTGTCATCTGGCCCGAGATAAATAGGCACTACGCGGTGCACCCCTTTCTCATTTTGTCATTGACTTGTTTGTCTTCAAATTGTTATTGTCTATTGTTAAAATAGACTTCCGCATACAGTCAAAAACATTTCGGGAGAGTACTCGGTTTCAGACAACAGACAGAAGGTGAAACCCTCACATTCAGCGACAAGAAGAGGACAGAGGAGACAATGTGAATGTCCTTAGAAAGAGTAGGTTTTATTTAGTGCATTTCTAGTTTTTTGTCCACGGCAGGAACCAAAATGTTAAGTGAATCTGTGTTGTTCCTCCAGCGGTTCTGGTCCACTAGCATTGGTCCACTGAAATGTTCCCGGTGTCAGTTCACTAGTGTTCTGGTAACGGACACTATTGGCTATCACTAGTGTTCAGTAGGTCAAGGAACACGATACGACCCCAATAAAAGACAGACCCTGTTGAGCATGCTTGCTACTGAGCAAGAGGGTCCTCAAGCGTCCATGCAACAACAAACAAACAAACAAACAAACAAACAAACAAACGACAACAATGACAACAGCAACAAAGGAAAGGCTAATAAGAAACAGCAGTGTCTATTCTCGTGTGGTGTGGTGTGGTGTGGTCTGTGGTGTGGTCTGTGGTGTGGTGTGGTGTGGTGTGTGTGTGTGTGTGTTTGTATGTGTGTGTGTGTGCGGCATGTGTGCAGCATGGAAGTAGCCTAAGTAAACATGGAAGGAAGAATATACAGTTATGCCTGCCAGAGCCCTCTGGTTTTAATCTGATATACAACAGATCTTAAAAAGATCAAATATACATCCACCCACCCTCCCAGTGTAGTGTACACATTCACAACCCCATATCTAACCCATATCACCTTGCACACACACACACACACACACACACACACACACACACACACACACACACACACCATACACACCTCATCTACTGTATATACAGTACATGCATTCGACCACACGCACACAGCCGCACTTCCAGCCGCAAGTACAAGGTCATCGTTTCCGAAAAATATGACTTAACCCTCTATGTAAACACAGCATTCCATAGAATAGATAAAAGTTCTCTCTCTTCCTTAATTTTCTTTTTCTTTCTTTCTTTCTTGATTCACTTGTTTCAGACTTTACTGATGACTGTTTCATCTTTACTTTCATCTCTTTGGTTCTCTGACTGTAACAGTCTGTCTGTCTGTCTGTCTGTCTGTCTGTCTGTCTGTCTGTCCATGTTGTCCGTCTGTCTGTCTGTCTGTCTGTCTGTCTGTCTGTCCATGTTGTCCCTCTGACTGTCTGTCTGGTGGTCTGTCTGTCTGTCTGTCTGTCCATGTTGTCCCTCTGACTGTCTGTCTGTCTGTCTGTCTGTCTGTCTGTCTGTCTGTCTGTCTGTCCGTCCATGTTGTCCCTCTGACTGTCTGTCTGGTGGTCTGTCTGTCTGTCTCGCGGTCTGGCCCTTTCGGTCTCTTTCTTTCTTTCTTGATTCACTTGTTTCAGACTTTACTGATGACTGTTTCATCTTTACTTTCATCTCTTTGGTTCTCTGACTGTAACAGTCTGTCTGTCTGTCTGTCTGTCTGTCTGTCCATGTTGTCCCTCTGACTGTCTGTCCATGTTGTCCCTCTGACTGTCTGTCTGGTGGTCTGTCTGTCTGTCTGTCTCGCGGTCTGGCCCATCATGTGTAAATGGTCTGCATTTCTATAGCGCCGTTCTCCACAGCGCTTTAAAATTCACCCACTCACGCACACATTCACACCGATGGCAGAGGAAACCATCCAAGGCACCAAGCTGCTCATCGGGAGCAGTCAGGGGTTCAGTGTCTTGCTCAAGGACTCTTCGACACAGCCAGGAGGGGGCAGAGATCCAAACCAGGAACCTTTCTGGTTCCCAGATGGCCACTAGTACCATAGACATAGAAAGCTAGGCGCCTCATTCACCGCTGCAATTCATTGGAGTGACCTGTATCCTGGTGCACCGGACATGAGCCATAGAGTTATATAGACATGAGCGTCATGGAGGCACGTCCCTTCCTTTCATTACGTTCCTTGGCACCAACACGGAAGCTTGTCCTCACTTTTGCACAAATGCCCCAGAGCCGAAGGAGGCGTCTACCTTTCTGTATGTCTATGGCTAGTACCTCCTAAGCCACTGCCACCCTATGTAAATGTCTATGTAAATATGTAAATGCCTAATGCCTATGTGCTTGACTAATTCTCTCTCAGTGACTCTGTATCTCTCGGACTTTCCCTAGCTACAGGTATTTGTCTCTGATTCTCTCTCTATACTCTCTCTCTCTGCCATCATTTCTTCACGGTCTTTGTCATCAGTCTTTGTCCCTCAGAGGTTAGGCTATGATACAGTGTCTGGAACAACAGTCAAGGTTAAGGGGAGAGCAGTGGATCTCCAATCCATGGCTCCTGATCCTTCTGCAGGCCAGAGTAGCGGATTCCAGATGGATTGATAGTCCTTATTTTGTTGTTTTTCTGTTTATTTACATCACAGTCCATCACAGTGGGGTCCGTAAGGGATCTCCTTCCTCATCCTCTTCCTCTTTCCTCCTGCTCCTCAGTAGCCTGATGTGTGGGGCATGTCTGCCTGAGATCTGTGTGTGTAGTGTGTAATGTAGGTGCGTGCGTGCGCACATGCGCGTGTGGTAGGGCAAGTGTACACACGTGTATGTTTGTGCTAGTGTATGTGCGTAATGTGTCTGTACATGTTTGTTCAAGTGTACTCGTGTGTGTATGCGTGTATACTGTAAGTGTGTATACCGCACATGTGCATGTTTGCATGTGTGTGATCATGCACATGTACAGTATGATCGTGTGTACTGTGTGTGTGTGTGTGTGTTTGTGTGTTGGGGGGTGGGGGTTGCTAGGAGGAGTCATTGTTACTAGGGGTCTTCCCTGCTCCGTTGTTCAGAGCCGACTGGCTGCGGCTCTTGGTGGGGGTCCCACTGCCCGACCGGGAGAACTCTGTCAACTCATGGAGGGACGGCTCTCTGTACATAGCCACTACACACACACACACACACACACACACACACACACACACACACACACACACACACACACAAGACAAGAATAACAGACTGTTAAAATAATGTAAAGGAATGTAGAAACTGCAACACAGCCTCACTCCCTACACGTCGCATACTATGGACGCTTGGTCAGGTCTCATTGGCATGAATAGGGTCACTGGAGACCCCTTTTACAGAGCATGAAAGGAGACAATAATTACGCTAATGTATTCCAAGTGGTGGTTGGCCATACATGCGTGAAGAAATGTATTTCCTGTCCTAGTATGAGAATTGAAATAAAATTAAACATAACATACTGGGTGATAACAACAAATATTAGATGCATACAGTATATCATACTTATTGTGTAACGTAATGTTTTGGTTATTTACTATAACAATACACACACAGCAGTGATTCATCACACACACACATGCACACACGCACGTGCGCACACTCACTCACTCTCACACACACACGCGCGCACACACACGCTCACACACACACACACACACACACACACACACGCACTCACACAGCAAAACAAGTAGGCAGAAACCTCAGTCATATAATGTTTATTGATAAAAAACTTAGCTACTAAACATAAATTAATAAAAACCATACAATATAAATGAACCGCAATTATTCCCTATACCTGATTCGTAGTCCACCAGGGTTCTATACTAGCCCCCTCATTTTTACATGAGGGATATTTTCGCTGAAAATAGCTGACCCACAGTGCTCACAACTTGTGGATTGGTTGTGAGCTATATGTGTTGCAATGTGAGACATGTTGTGAGCTTGTAGATCTGCTATTTTCACAGATGTTTCCTGAATGTTGTTCACCTGTAATGAAATGCCCTGAATCAAGGATACGTGAAGAAGGCGAGGACAGACGTTCTATACCATAGGATGTGTCACAGACGCACTGAGAGGCGAGCTGGAGCTGGAAGTTTAATGGAATGCAACCCTCAATACAAAACAAAATGAGAGTAGCAGTAGCACCTGATATTTTATAAAAACATTAGACAACCGACCAGCTGCCTATACCGTAGCTACAAAAATGCGCCAACCATAACAACTAGCGCCCCCCAACAAAATACCCTCAAAAAAGGGGACAGCTTAAAAAATACATCTCCCTGACGCAGTGTGTTTTGGTGAACAGGCCGGTGATGGCTGGAACGAGGGTCCGTTTCTTTCCTCCTCCGGTGCTTCTGGCACGAAGCAGAACCCTCCGTACTCCTTTCTGATGGAGGTGGTCTAATGACCCGAGCAGCCTTTCCGTCTTTGTCACTGTCCTCCCCATCAGAACGTAGATGTGCAGTTGTTGTGGTTGGCTGCAAAGAGCTTTTGTCTGTCCTCACAGCTTCAACCTTGGTCTCCGGCAACTGTCAAATATAGAACCCACAGAAATCATCCACTGAAATAGGATCACAAAAGATGGAAGGAAAAATAATCTCTTTTTAACAATTACATAACTTACCCGTGTCGTCCTCTGTTGACACTGCATAGTAGCTGTGATCTCTGTGATGTTTTCGCTCTCCCTTTCCAGTTGCGCCAACTCCGCCAAGATACGATTACTACACGTTGACTGAAAAAACGTCTTGCAGGTTTCTAAAATACAAGAAAAACATAGTATGATTTTATTTTTTGTATTACAATGAATAGGAAATTCAATCTATGTTTATCTATGTATAGTTGGTTCTCTGTGTGTGCGTGCGTGTGTGTGTGCATGCGTGCATGTTTGTGTGAATTTTTTGTTTATATCTTTGGCAGCCTAGGGCACAAGTTGGTTGTTGTGAGGGGCTTTCAAATGGCCGGCCTCTCCAAAAGGAGGGCCAAACAGTTAGCTCAATCTTGTTAAAAAGAGAAACCGTTTTAAGAATCCTATAGTCATAGTTTTGTTTTTGTTATGTCAAACAGAACAATGTGTGATTTGATTTGTTCAGTGGTAGAAGAAATACTCAGATTTTATGTAAAGATGAGATGTAGTAGAGTAGGAGTATAAGTATCGAAAAATAAGTAAGTAAAGTAATACCTTAAAATCTTACTTAAATACAGTACTTGAGTAATCTCTCTACTCACTGTAGGTACATTCCACAATTGGAGCTATCCATATTTCTGAAATAAAACAGGAAATGTTTGCATTAACACAAAGATAAAAAAAGAGGAAGTGTAAACTCAATACATACTGAGCAATTGTTTTCTTCTTAAAAAAAACATTTGACAACTCTGGAGACATGTAACTGATTAATGCAAATTCTGTCATCAGTTCATTTGCAAAAACAAACGTTACAGTTGTTCCTTAATTAAGGAGCTCCAGGTAAACTAATACATTAATTAGCTTAATCCATAGAATTATAATCTTATATTCTTGTAATACTAATACAATACAATGTAGCCTACAAACAATTTAGAAATACATAATGTATGCTAGCAGCTTACCTTAAACTTTTGAAAGTTGTTGATCCAGTCAAGTCATTTGAGTCAAATGATTTTCATCTGGCTTCCGGTTAAAGGGGTAATTCACTTTAACACTTCTAGGGTCATTTGAACGCCCATTTGGGTTTTTGTAAGCACCCAAGACAGTTTTTTAAGTTGCTTGATTCAATATTTAGATAATAAATATTTTTTTTTTAATCAGATCCACCCTCCTTTTATAAGCCCAGTGAACTTCAAACTCCATTTTGAAAACACACGTCCCTGGTTCTGGTGACTGATATTGTCCTCCTAATGTGTGAGGGGGCAGTGTTATTTATTTATTTTCAATTACTTTTAAAATTGTTTTAACTGAAAGAAATGTAAGCGAAAAACGAATGCGGCACTCTGGTGTCAGGAGGACAACCTGCAGTCAACATGACCAGTTGCAGATTGTGGACTGCAGGAGGCCAAAGCGAGAGCACGCGCCTATCTTCATCCAAGGTGTTGATATGGAAGTTTCTCTGCGTAGTGCGTACTACACATGATGAGGATCTCATTCTCAAGCGAGGCACGCACACCACGCACGTGGTGAAAAAGGCTCAGCAGCGGCTGTACTGGATCCGTTGTCTGAAGACGTTTGGAGTCTAGTTAGTACCCTGCGTCCTCAAGCTCTTCTACAATAGCTCCATCGAAAGTGTCCTGTTAGGCTGTGTCCCTACATGGTTTGGGAAACCGAACTACCCAGACGTATGTACATATGTCCCGTACTTGTTACACTGGTCTCATGAACTGCACACTACTTTTTGTTGATTGTTTGACCTGTTTCTATCCTGCATTTTCTTTTCACCTGCTCTTGCTCTATCTCTATCGTTCTCACGAAAAACTACAACATGATGGAGCGTGCACGGAAAAAAGAATTTCACCCACTTCAGATATGACAATATATTCAAATGAATCAGTGCTGGTGAAAGGAAACGGATGCTAGCACAGCTTTTGGGCTCTAGATGGCTCTCTATTCATTTTTCAAGGTGAGGTTTCTTGTTTTGGGCTTATTTTTGGAGGTGAGGTTTCTTATTTTTCTCGCGAGAGTTGGCAACACTGAAGTAAAGCTGTACGAACCACTGTTCTAAGAGACAGTCTTTGAATTCAGCATCTCAACTCCTATAATTTACAAAATACTTCTGTTACTTTTAATTATGAGATTATTGTGGCCTTTCTAAGCAAGCCACACGTTATCCTTCACTGTTTTTTATTATTTATTTTCCTGTATTCCGCCCTTTTTTTGACACCTATCTACCTTCATACTTTTAGCTAGAAACTCTGTTCCAACTGTAAAATGTTTATTATTTGTATTTGTGATGTATATTTTTAGATGTTTAACTTTTAGACACCAAAAAAATATAATATATAGTTTGAATGGCAAAATGCCATTTAGCCAACAGTGGAGCCAGATGAAATCATAAAAATGTTCACACATTTTTGTAAAGTCTATACACCATGAATCTTTACCGTCCATATATATTCTATATATCAAGATGTAACAACAAATCTGCTGAATGCTAAGATGTAATTATCTAAGCTGTGCAATTGATACTCTTATATAAATTTAGATCCTGTGTCTGGTTTGAGATGACCTTTGACACGATTCTGTTTCTGTTTTGACAAAAATTTAAATTTCTCCCCTGAGCAAGCAGGAAGGCTCCATTAGCTCAGTGGTAAATGAAAAACTGGGGACCCGGGTTCAAATCCGGGATAGAACAGTAAAGTTACATAGTGCAGCTTTAACACTATCAATATACTTTCAACACTCTTAAAATAACAATACTTAAAACTACCAACACTACTAATACGTAACACTAGCAACACTCTTAAAAATAACAATACTTAAAACTACCAACACTACTAATACGTAACACTAGCAACACTCTTAAAAATAACAATACTTAAAACTACCAACACTACTAATACGTAACACTATCAACACTCTTAAAAATAACAATACTTAAAACTACCAACACTACTAATACGTAACACTATCAACACTCTTAAAAATAACAATACTTAAAACTACTAGTACTTTACACTATCAATACTTAACACTATCAATACTTAACACTATCAACACTCTTAAATAACAATACTTAAAACTACCAACACTACTAGTACTTAACACTATCAATACTTAACACTATCAATACTTAACACTATCAACACTCTTAAAAATAACAATACTTAAAACTACCAACACTACTAATACTTAACACTATCAATACTTAACACTATCAATATATCAGATACTATCAATCTTAAGATGCGTTTCCACCAAAAGATAAAATATTTATTTGAGCGACGTGATTACATACAAACTCAATGCAAACAAACTTGCATCGAGCAACTGAGGCGATGCTCCCAACCTCCCCCCTCAATGATGACCGGAGTGGAGCGACTCAAGCGACTAGAACGATATTTTATCTTTTGGTGGGAAGTTGGGAACGCACTATCAATATAGTATAAATACTTAACACTATCAACACTCTTAAAAGTACTATTGATACTTATCAACACTTCACAACATTCTTAACACTAGCAACATTCTTACATTCTGGTTACCAACACAACGAGCCCTGCACACTGTTTCTTCAGGAAACGTTTTTTCTTATATTATATTATTAATAATATTATTATAAATGTTTTGTAAATAGCAGATCTACCAATGGCAGCTTGTAAATCGGCTATTTATGAATAAGCAAAGTATAAAATAGGGCTTAAATGCTCAACCCATACTTTATTACTGTATAAGTAAGAAGTAAGTAAGTAAGTAAGTAAGTAAGTAAGTCAGAGAGGCTTCCTGAACTCTTTCTCACTAGTGTTATTTATCTACTTGTGTGCCAGTGTCTCACACCAAACAGCTGATCTCACAACTCTTGTGAGCTTTCTCTCTTTCTCTCTCACCCTCACCCCATTCTCTCTGTCTGTCTTTCTCTCTCCCTCTTGCTGTCTCTCTCTCTCTCTCTCTCTCTCTCTCTGTTCTATGGTTTGGTTGCTGTAATAATATGAGCTGAATTGGAAAGATGTGGTTTTAATAAAGAGCTTTAAAATTCATAGGCATCCGTCCGTCAGATGGATCGCTGAATTGCGCCCGAGTGGTCAGGTTTTCTTGCAGCGGCGGCTGTGGCTGGACAGCCCCGCTCCGGAGTGGCAGTCTTTAGTGCAGTTGGCGCAGACAAAACGAGAGGGGACTGGCACAGGAGTGGGGGCTGCTTCACGCAGTTTCCTCTTCTGTCTCTTCGCCTGCAGCAAGGAGATGTGCCTTTCCTCGGCACGGCGAGTTCCTGCAGCGACAGTCTGCCTCCAAACGCCACAGTCTTTTGCAGCTTCCTCCCAGTTGTTGTGGTCAATGCCTGCCTGCTTCATATCACGTTTGCAAACGTCCTTGAAGCACAAGTGTGGGCGACCAAGAGGTCTGGAGCCTGTTGACAGTTCACCATACAGGATGGCTCTGGGGAGCCGGCTGGGGTCCATCCTGTGGACTGGCTCAGCATGGTGAACATGCTGGTGGAGTGAGCACGTTCCAGGACTTCTGTGTTGGGAACTTTATCGTGCCAAGAGATTCCCAGGATGCGGCGTAGACAACGCAGGTGGAAGCTGTTAAGCCGTTTCTCATGTCTGGTGTACGTGGTCCAGGCCTCGCTGCCATACATCAGGGTGCTGACGATGCAGGCTTGGTAGACCTGGAGTTTTGTGCGCACAGATAGATGGTTGTTTGACCATGCTCTTTGTGTCAGCCTGGCCATCACTGTGGCGGCTCTCGCAAGACTGGTGCTCAGTTCTGTGTCGAGTGAAAGGTCTGATTGTCAATGGAGATGGAGAGTGGATTTTCAACATCTTGTCCCATGACGTTGGTCGTCTTTATGCTGATGGTAAGACCAAACTCCTTGCAAGCAGATGTCTCTTATTCTCTCTCTGTCTGTCTGTCTGTCTTCTGTCTGTCTGTCTGTCTGTCTGTGTCTCTCTCTCTCTCTCTCTCTCTCTCTCTCTCTCTCTCTGTCTCTTTTTCCCTCAGTGAGGCTTTAATGGCATGGGAAACATAATTGTGAAATAAAACAAAACTAAGAAATGCATTGTTAAAATATAATAAAATAAATTAGTAATAGCAGATTTGTTCACATTGCAACTTTGCAATCAAATCAATGTATATTACGTAAATACATTTAGCAAAAACAACTAGCTTAAACAAAATCTCTATCTGTCTCTCCCATGTCCCCCTTTGTTTTTTCTCACTCGCTGACGCACGCACGCACGCACGCACGCACGCACGCACGCACGCACGCACGCACGCACGCACGCACGCGCACACGCACACACACACACACACAGACGTAGACACACAGACGCGTGCACACGCAGACACACACACAAACAGGCCAATTACATGTGAACGGTCAAGGCCCCAGGAGAAGCTTAGCAGAAGTATACAGTTGTATTTTAACTGTATACACAGTTTTCTATGTAGATGTCTTTGTAAAGTACATTTCCGCAGACATCCAATAACATCCAGTCAAGATGCTATACTGACTGGGAATATGCATGCTCCATAGTTTCACATTTATGCTTTGTATCATGCAGTGTTACATTATTTTCTAAAGATATATATCATTTCAAAAATATATCAAAAACATTGGAATTGAGGCACACACTGGAGTGATGCAGTGGTAAAGTAACTGCCCACCACCACGGAGGTTGTGGGTTCAAATCCACCATGGTGCATCTGGCTATGTCGAGTGCCTACACAAACATAATTGGCCCATGTTCAGGGGAGGGACGCCGGACGGGTGGGGTGATATTTGTCACTGCACAATCCTACGGGCTGGGATGGCACCTGTCAGCAAGGAGTGTTTGGTGGGAGGAGTAAGACGAAGGCTCTACGTCCTCCCGGTGGGGGCTCCTCACTGGCAGGTGAGTCAGTAGGATTCAACAGCAGTGTGACAACACAGAAATGTGTGTGGGAAGGAGACAATTGGCATAATGGCGAAAGAGGGGTAAAAAAGCAACAAAGTTGGAACAGTAAGGATTTTGTGTCTCTTGTCAAATTGTTTAGCTAACAGTTTTCGGTTTTGCCTTTTTCTACCTCTGGTATCATTCAAATCAAGATTATTTTCACCTTTGAGTGGTTTGGGAATGAAGTGTGCGGAAGCTTTGTTCTTCTTCACGTGATTTCCCTTCATGATTCCACCTTCCTTGTTGAGACCCAGGTACCAGGCGCGCCCCGAGGCCTGCTGTCGGTACAGCATGGAGGAGTAGGTCACGTAGTAGTTCTCAAACACAGACTCCTTGAACTTGCACTCTGGGGTGAAATGCTCCTGGAAGGAGAAGAGGGAGAAGTGGGGGTGGGAAGGGGGGGCAGGGTTTTGTTGGCGAGTGAAAGTAGGAGAGAGACAGACAGAGAAATGAGGGGAGTTAACCAGAGAAGAGAGTAGCCAAGAATGAGAATGAGAGAGAGAGAGAGGACGTGGCTGTTCTTACAATTACATGCATAATGAGAATGAGAGAGAGGACGTGGCTGTTCTTACAATTACATGCATACAAAATGTGCCTTCGTGCCTCCATCCTTCTCAGATCTGGAACTGAGACCGGCAAACTCGGTATACCATCTTTTAATTCTCTTCTCAAAACATACTTGAATGAGAGAGCCTTTTTTATGATCCTTTTACCATTTCTCCTACTTGTTTTATTAGTGTTTTATTAGTGTATCTCATGTCTAACCACGGTATTGTATTTCTTTTATGTTGGGAGGGAGGCTGGCATCGACTTTAGGATAAGGTGAGACGCTCAGTCATCCGTGACAGACTCGGTGTAGAGACTTGAACTGCTCTGTTGCATAGAAAGGTGCCAGCTGAGGTGGTCCTGGCATTTAGTAAGGATGCCTCCCTCTCGTCTCACAAAGGGAGGTCTTCCAGGCTCATCCAGCTAGAAGGAGACACACAGGGCAGACCGAAGAAGACTAGGTGGGGGGATTATATCGCCTGCCTGGGAACACTGCAGGATGCCCCAGTTAGAGCTGGCTAATGTGGTCGAGGAAAGTATGCTGTAACAGCTACCTATAGTGTACGACCCCACTTTGGATGCGTGGTAGATAAAGGATGGATGCATCGTCTTGCATTGTGTGCAAGTGTACGTTTTGCTGTGTATGTTGAACCTTTTATGACTGCGGTCAACCGCAGCTTAATGCAACATTAATGAAACATTTTACTGCAAACGACTTGGGGTTTATAAATGAATAACCTTCCATTACCCAGGACAACTGTTGCTATAAGCTTCATTGAAGCCTAAATGTATGTTACAAAGATTCAAGCATATTCTTGCAAAAAACTAATTCCGAAGCCTTACTATACTTTTATGTACATTGTACAGCGTATTTTAGGAATGCTTGTTTTTATGAATTTATCTTCGTTTTGCGCTGGTTTGGGGTTCTAGTTCCTTGCATTTATTATTATTATTGTTAAGAAGCTTTTTTTTAATATATATCATTTTTATCCCACGATTTTGTAACCCATTTTTCACCCCTGTGTCAATTATCTAATGTGATCCTGGGCTCTACACACCCTCCGCCAACCTAGTCCCCATATATGGGGGACATGGGGAGAGCAACGGACTTGAACTCATGCTTCCTTCATGCCTGAGTGTCCAAGTTGCTCCTTTACACCTGACAGGGGGGAGTTTCCCTGGTTGGACGTAACGCGTGGAAGGAACACGTTATTCCAACCAGTTCCTTTCCCCTCCATCAGGCGCCCCGGCTGGCCAGGGGGAGGCAGTTTAGAGACCAGGATTACTGCATGTTTTTTGTGAGGGTACCTACCCTAGGGGACACGGGGAGAACATGCAAACTCCACACAGAAAGGTCCTTTCGCCAACCCCGCCTCGGGTATGGGCACTGATGACGCGGAGGAGGAAACATGCCGCCAGCACCCACAGCGTCCCGAGCGGGAATCGATACCCAGGACATTCTAGCTGTGACTCGGCGACAGCACTACCAACTGTGCCACCGTGCCCCTGTTAAGAAGCTTTTTAATCAAGATTCACACACATTCTTAACTTAACGAAACCATTCCAACTAAAGCCTTTCCAAGAGATTCCAGCACCTGTATGCTCTGATAGATCCATGCAATCCTTTCTCCATTCATCTCTCTATCTGTCCCCTCACTCAATGACTCCCCAGACCAGGCTGTTCATCTATAACAGAATGAAGCTCACCAACTTCGGACCGCTGACATTTGCATTTCCTTATTCCTGCATCTCCATGGTAACAAGCTTCCTCCCCAGAATACCAACAAGCCCGCCGAGAGAAACCATTGCCCAGGTTGCCGAGGGAAAAAGAGAGAGTGGCACTGCTCTGTCTCTCTTTTTCGCTCTCTCTCTCGTTCAGTCATCCACTATGTCTGTACAAATTATATGTGAAGGATTTGTTGGTCATTGTGTGTGTGCGTGTGCGTGTGCGTGCGCGCGCGCGCGTGTGTGTGTGTGTGCGATCTTAAACGAGATTCGCCGTTGTGTGCCTGAAGGCAAAGAAATGGAGAGGGAGAGAGAGAGAATGTGCCTGCGTGCGTGCGTGTCAGATAACAACACTGAAGAACATCAATATCCTGACTGAAGCCAACAGCCCCTGCATCACAACAACAACTACTAATCACCTGCCAGAGGATTTATAGGGCTATACAATGCATGCACTTTGCCTTACGCCATCTTGTCTGGCCAGTTAACTGTGTGTGTGTGTGTGTGTGTGTGTGTGTGTGTGTGTGTGTGTGTGTGTGTGTGTGTGTGTGTGTGTGTGTGTGTGTGTGTGTGTGTGTGTGTGTGTGTGTGTGTGTGTGTGTGTGTGTGTGTGTGCGCGCACACACACGCGCGCGCGGTGATGATAAGAGCTTCCATCCCTTTGTATAAATGACAGTACTGAACATACCTTATGACAAACTACGTTTTTGGACGTTTGTTAAATTGTTTATAGACTTAAGACTTTCATGATTTTAAAACAATGTTTCCCAATTCACAGAGGAAGTATATTTTATTTTTGGAGATAGTGAATTTAAGGGTAGAGGAGAACTAACAGCAGTCATCCCCCATGAGTATCTTGAAGTCAGGCTTATGGGCTTATCGTTGCTGTTGAGCAGAAACCTTGTATGTCCTCCTCCACAAATGCATTACATTGTAGACAAAAGTGAAAGTGGTTAAGTCTGTCTGGGGGTTTTATAAATATTTAATCAATGAAAAGTATTAACAAGAGCTTATGACTAAATAATAACTACATTGGGTCCATTGGAACACAGGTTCCTTTTTTTCCCCATTTACTAAAAAAATAATGGTCTTGGACAACGAGGCTTATGCTGAAGCATGAAGCTAATCGATGGATCCCCACGAGGTGGTAATAGAAAGCATGTCCAACACAAACATCCCAAGGGGACCGGCGCCGTTTGAGCAATGGCCCAACTTACATGCCATGTCACCAGTGCAATCTCTATTTCTGAAAAACGCAATTTCTCACAAATAGTTTGTTAATGAACAACGATCAATATACAAGTAAGTCAATTAGCCCTTCGCTAAACCCCACCCCAAAAGCGATTGTCCAATGCTAATCCCAATAGTTTAGCAACCGTTGCTAAGGATGGCAAGCTTTCGTCACCTCTTAGCTGTCAGTGTTATTTTTGCATGGCTGTGTTGTTGAACACATACACAGCTTAACGTCGGGTAAGTTACACGACGCACCCAGGTGATGGCAATAATACTAATCACTGTAGTCTTACCGTGCAACATGAAAACTCCTGTTGGACATGTTTCTCCCTCTAATATTTCCTTGTATTTCTAGTTTATTGAAATAATGTCATGCACATTAGTCCAAGACATTTTTAAGCTCTTGCTACTTAAATGTTCGATTATTTAAATGGAGAAATCCCGTCATTTAATATGCATCTCAATGACAGCTTGCAATTGCAGAGTGGAGTGGGTGGGGCTTAGCGAAGGGCTAATTGGTCGGTGGCTTATTTTCATATTCTTTTCTTTTCAAAATCTTTCAATAACAGAAATCTCAGGGGCAGGTAAATAATGAAAAGACTATGTTGCTGAGCAACACATGCCCCTCCCAGACAAAAAAACATTTTCGCCCCTTCACGTCCCAATTTACAGCACCATCAGCGGGATGCACACGCAGATTAGACACACCAACGGACCGACATGCGGAAATGCGGTTGGACATGCGGTCGAACATGCACTGCTCCCGTGCTTGCGTTTAGGGTTTGAGGTAGGTTGTCGGTCTAATGACAGTCGGACCAATAGTATGTCTAAACTAAAGCCTGTACCCAGCTCCATGCAGTACTTACATTTTTGTTTCTAAATCAAAAGCTCTCCATGTTTAAAGGTGTAGGGAAACGGAAATGGTGGGCATTTTATTTTGAAGTATCGGACGGTTTCCGCTTGAAACACTGCTCTGAAGTTTCTGAACCAATCAGAGCGTCACATCCCTTCAGCGATGGGACGGTAGCTAGGGGCGGTAGCTATGCTATACGCAGGACGCATGGAGTGTGTTTGTTTACAAGTCAGATAGTCGGCTAGCTGTACCAGTTTACTGTTATGTGGCTTATTTCTACCCTATAATGTTTTCAGATACATATTTTAGCGTGATGATTAAGTTGAAACCGAGTAATACACTGTCTGGATGGTATCTTGAATGGGAATAAAAACGGAGGATTTCTGTAATCAGTAGCAGCTGTGTTGGACAGTGTTGGACGGACGCGCAGATATGAGGAATCAAACGGGCGAGCTTTTATTGGCTTTTATCGATGTGGGCCTCGACACGTCATCACGCAGTACGTTTACGTTTTCGTTTTCAGGAAGTAATTACAATTAGATTTTTATGGACTTTTGATATAAAAATACACAAATTAAAATGTACCCATTTTTTTGGCATCCATTGTTAGGTATGCTCATATGATGACCACGGATGTGGTCTAAAAGTGTGAACATATTTTTCATTTCACTACTCCTTTAAAGTGTAGATGATGATGATGGGTGTACACTATACAGTATAAGCCTGTACTACTAATATGTGCTGTGTGCGTGCATGTGCGTGCGTGTGTGCGTGCATGTGCGTGCGTGTGTGTGTGTACCTACAGAGGTGTAGACAAAACCCTCGTTGTTCATGGCCAGGTAAAGTTTGGTCTGGACGCCCTGGATGGCCACCACTCGCAGACCCACAGGGATCAGGTTGAACACAGCTACACACACACACACACACACACGCGCACACACGCACACACGCGCACACACGCGCACACACACACACACACACACACACACACACACACACACACACACACACACACACACACACACACACACACACACACACACGAACATGGAGCATGGAAAGAACATGGACACACACAGCAAACACAACAAGTGCACTCATGCACAGCCACACATACAACATAACACACAAACATGTGTAGACACACACGCACACACGCAGACCAAACACACAGGGAGGCAAAGAGAAAATGCATCATCAATATCAATGTAGCATAAGTGGTGACAGTTCCAACACAGAAAAGGTCTTCTTCCAAAGCTGTTCAGACCTGCAGTGAAGTCAAGGTTTAGTGGTACATCACATGTAAGTCAGAATGATATGATGTAAGTTCAGACATTAGGATTAGGCCCACTGTATCTTTTTAATAGCAATTTAGCAGAGTAAAGCAACAATAATGGAAATCAAAACAAAAATATCTTCTTTACAGAAAACACAGCCATGCACAAATGGTTCCTGCCTATATGGGCGTATCGGGTTTGTCTGAGTCAGAGTGACATGGCCGATGGTCCTATGGTAGTACAGTATCTTGTTTGTTTATCCTATGTCTGAGTCAGAGTGACATGGCCAAGGCCCGTCCGTCCGCCTACCCGTCCGTCTGCCTGCCCTCCCATTAGGCAATTTTAACAAATGAGTGCCGCCTGCTGGACGAAAGCAGTATGGAGCTTGGGTGCCGGTGATTTCAGGCTATTCCACTATGACGCGCGTCCGCTTTTGGCTTCCATCTTGGATGCTAAAGCATAGCATCAATGCTAGCGAGCTAAAATGAGGTCCATCCTTGCTCTACAAAATGCCAATGTTCCCATCGCGCCCTGGATAATCAGAAAAGACCCCCGAACATCGCTGATTAGTTCAAAACCACGGACAGCGCATTAGTTTCAGAGACAGAAGCTAATGTGGTTGGTCATACAGAAAGGGTGTGGGCGGGGCCCTAGCAACAGTGCACAGCAACCGGAGCGGTTAAAAAAATGGAAACTAGTATTATAGCGATATCAAACGCCTCAAGACGAGCCTACTCGTCAAAAGCGCCCCGCACACAAATTAATTTAATTAATTAATCAGGACCAGTATACCTGTCAACGGGATCAAATGTGTTAATACAGGATATTTACTAAATACTGTATAAGGGCAGCAAACCGTTTGTGCTACACCTCCTTATTAATTCGGATTTGGAATTTATCCAGTGCCAGTGAGGATAAAAAATATATTCACTGAATTCACCATTCAAATTAGATAAAAACTATGGTCTGTTTTAAACTCCATTTCATTGCATAAAGGTGTAGGACACAATTTATTGCGACAGAAGGTCGCAGTTAACTATGGAATCGCGCTTTTCCCGTCAGTGTGTCTTACTGGTAGCTGTAACCCATAATGAAAACAAAATAAAGGGAAACTCTGCTTCCCTTTATTTTTTCTTCATTATACTCCACTTAAGTTATACCTCACTTAAGTTTTTTCAGCAGATGAGCTGTGTTATTAGCTGTAACCCATTAAATCCAATCAATGTATAGAAGCCTATCAGTTGCATATATTAATAGCTGGGTCTGAATTCGTCCAAAATCAACAAGATCGTGCACTTGGTGACAAGTTTTTGATTTTTGGTATGATGGTAGGTATGGTTATAAGGTTTTCAAAAACCATCGCAAACGAGTTGGGAGCGCCCCCTAGTGGCCTGTTTGCAATGAATCTAATATTAAATGGGTCAGTATATGGCTAAAAATCTAAATAATTGATAAAAGAGATTTTCCAATGGATTCTATTAGTATTGGGTGTGCTAAATAACATACTAAAAAATTAGGAAAAAATAACTTCTGGAAAGGCATCATTTTCAAGATGGCGTCCACGATGGCTGCCAGGAGCTTAAAATGCCTATAAACTGGGATTTAATACATAACAAATCATAACAATTATACTCTTGGTGACAAGTTTTTGATTTTTGGCATGATGTTAGGTATGGGTATAAGGTTTTCAAAAACCATCGCAAACGAGTTGGGAGCGCCCCCTAGTGGTCTGTTTGCAATGAATCTAATATCAAATGGGCCAGTATATGGTTAAAAACCATAATAATTGATAAAAGAGACTTTTCAATGGATTCTATTAGTATTGGGTGTGCTAAATAACATACTAAAGAATTAGGAAAAAATTACGTCTGGAAAGGCATCATTTTCAAGATTGCGTCCACAATAGCTGCAAAATGCCTATAAAGCTGGGATTTAATATGTAAAAGAAAAACCAAAAGAATTGATAAAATATATTTTCCAATGGATTCTATTAGTATTGGGTATGCTAAATAACATTCAAATTTTGGGTGAAAATAACTTCTGGAAAGGCATAATTTTCAAGATGGCGTCCACGGTGGCATCAGTAAGCTTAAAATGCCTATAAACTGGGATTTAATACATACAAAATCATAACAATTATGCACGTGGTGACAAGTTTTAGATATTTGGCATGATGTTAGGTATGGGCATAATGTTTTCAAAAACCATCGCAAACAAGTTGGTTTCGCCCCCTAGTGGTCTGTTTGCAATGAATCCAATGCTGGCCTATTTAACATTGGATTCATTGCAAACATACCAGGCAGGCACTGTGCAGTGAATTAAGGTTGAATGCTCTCAAAGTGGGGTCCAGGGACTGTCCGGGTTCCTTGAAGGGGTTCTAAATGGCCCGTTACAAGTCTGTAACTCTGACAGTATACAAATAGTCACCAAATGGTCTCTAACGGCCGGGTCCATTTGGTTCCATTTGTATACTTATCTTTGAAAATGAGAAACGTTTGAGAACCCCTGGTTTAATCATGAATTGCATGTAGTCTCTGTAACGATTCTGGTGGAGAAGGCAGATGTGTTCTGTTACACTCAATTAGTCCACCATGTACTCTGTCATGACTGGCTAGATGGAGAATGAATTGGATTATCCTTTCAAATCCACTCAAGGCAGTATGAATATATCATGGTGGAGTAACATGATAAGATGTTCGATAAGATGTTCATTGTGTGGGTGATTGCATAACATGTCACTTTCAGGCTCTGGCGTATTCTGTTTTTTCCACAGACTCGCTTGTTATGCTCATCACCTGCTTCGAATGCAAGACCATGCAATGGAGCAAGTAGGCTCTACTGGAGCCTACTGGCTGCGATTAAGAAATCGCGGAAGTGAAATTACTGCCGCCGAAGCGAAAACATTGTGAAACTGACTTACATGGACGGTTAAAACCGAGGTTAGGGTTAGGGGAGTTACATTGCCGGTTAAGACTGATGAGGTTAGGGTTAGAGTTAGGTTTGGCTGACAACAACAACAAGGTCTCCACTCCAGTAGAGACTACTGGCTCCATTAAATGGGCTTGATAAGTAACCTACTGATTGCATTAGTAGTCATGATGCCACCTGTGCATTGGAGGCTGAACAGTCACTACGTGATTTCTTATCACAAAATATGCATGCGTATATTGTGAACGTGTACAGGTGTACAGGTGTGTGTGTGTGTGTGTGTGTGTGTGTGTGTGTGTGTGTGTGTGTGTGTGTGTGTGTGTGTGTGTGTGTGTGTGTGTGTGTGTGTGTGTGTGTGTGTGTGTGTGTGTGTGTGTGTGTGTGTCATTCAACCAAACTTCAACATTCACACCCCTGCATGCATGCAAAGGTGCTCACAGTGGACAGACACACAGACACACACACACACACACACACACACACTGGCATGCAGGCATTACGCACTCATACACTTGTGGAATGATTTCTATGTATTCATTATTCTGTTGTTTAATTTCAATTGCATGCAAATGTGCACTGTTTTGATATTCTGCAAAGCAAACACTCTTGGCAGCTGGGCTAAAGCGGTCCAAAGGTTAACCAAATTACTATTAATTATCATATTTGTTCTTGATGAATGTGTTGTGCCATTTGGAGCGATGCTTAATCACTCCCCCGGGTTGCATGACATTTCCGTTGTCTACACAAAATGGTACATGAATATGAAAGTAATCCCCATCAGTGATGGAGTAGCCATTCAATAAAATAACAGCTAGACCAGCAGTAATTACATGTCCTGCCGAAGTGCCTTGACCTCTTGACAAATGTAAAACAAATCCGAGGGAGGACATTCGGGTTAACGACCTACGCTGCTTATAAGAACCAGTCTGTTGTGTAGTTACTGACATGTATTTACAGCCCGGCCCCTCACTGTAAATTGCTCTAAATGTGTTAAATATGTTTTCAATATATAAGTTGTATCACATTTTTGTACCAGCTTTTTGTGTATGTTCACAAACTTTGTCCTACACAAACATTAAATTCCCTTTGACAATGAATGGATAATTTTACGTCATATAGTGTCTGAGCAAATAGGCATAGTGTCCATTTTACGTCATGATGATGTATACGATGATAAGAGCGTCCCTCACTTCACACGGGTGTGAGTTTTACAATAGGAAGACACCTTATCAAATCACTTCTATTCCTTCTCAAAAGCTGTCCTACATGGGTCACAGCTCATAGCTTGTAATTGAAGCATGGTGAAATACTTCCCTCCGGCAGTGGCTGTGTTCAGGGTGCTTTATTGGATTGAAGACATTTCATTTTACTCAGGGATTTATTGTCTGGAGGTCTGATGCAAGGACTGGCAGTATTTGCAACAGCTAAAATGGAGCAGATAATTAATGATTAATAATAATAATAATAATAATAATTGTGTCTGCTTTAGTTGTTCTTGGGGTGTTGGCCAAGTACATTTGCACATACCGAGAATTTGTCCTCATTGCATTTAACCAATCTTAACTAAACAGAGAAACTATTGAACTGTCTTGCACCCGGACACTTCAATGAGGATGAGCCGGGGATCGAACCGGTTCGCAAATGTACGCTCTACCTCCTGGCTCAGCTCACTGCCGTCCGTAGCTCAAATCTAGTGCTGCAAAGGGTTTGTCTACATACATTCAAAATTCTTAGAAACATTAACATAGCTAAAATGGCTACTTCTAGAAATGCAAGTGCAAGCAAAGAAGATAACACCACATTTAAAAACATAAGAAAAACTGTGTCAATCCTTCATGTGGACTGGAGGTATATGAGATTGTGGAGGATTCTGAGCCTTGTTCAAAGAGACTTAAGCAGGGCAGTATGTTGAGCCTGGGTGCCTGGGGCGCCGTACAACCCAACCAAAGTCATGTGGATATCCTAAAAATGTTAAGGGCTAACTGAAATTCTGCACAGTAAAGTATGGGCGGTATGTTTAAGGTACCAGGGTTTGACATACCACTGGTACTGTCTTCATCCTTGGTTCCGCTGACGGCTCCGTCAGGCTGCATCTGCAGCTGGAATCCCTGACGGCTGGATAGCCTGGTCACAATGCCCTTTAACTGGGGCTCTGAGAGGAGAGGAGAGAGAAGTCAGTTAAAAGCAGGACATTAGAGAGGCAGTCAGAAGAGACGGAAAATCAAGATGAGTTATACATACGTAGACAGGAGAGGATTCAAGGTTAAATAATTTAGTACCATTTGGATGAAACATTAATTTGTACTCAAGGTAGACAAAACAATACAATACAAATACACATCAGCCTAAACATAAAAAAAATCTCTAACAAGAGAAATAAAACACAAGTGCATGGTGCATTAAAAAACCCACTAGGGAACATGCGGTTAAATTAAGTTCATTGTGTGAACTGATGAGGAGGAGGAGTTGAGGGCCCTCACTGCCTCGGGATATGTGTTGTTAGGGAAACAAGTGCTGGAGCTCTGGTCTTGATGCTTCCGTAACCTTTTCCCGAAGAAAGGAGGACAAAGGGTTCATTGTCTGGATGAGAGAGGGGTCCCTGGTTATTTTCAGACCCATCCTTTAGAACGCAAGGTGTTGTAAATATCACAGATGCTTGGAAAATGAGACCAATGATGTTTGAAGCTGAGAGGAGAGGAGAAGAGAGGAGAGGAGCAGTATGTGTGTCCTTTCACTGCATGTCATGTGGTGTTATGGATCAAATCCAGCACTCTGCAGGAGAGCAGGAAGTGGCTGAGGAGAGCAGCTGTTTATGTTTCTGACATTTGGAAGCCTGCTGGCTGCTATACACCCATAACTCACTCCCACCCGTCACATGATACAGAGCAATGAAGGATAAATTGACAGCTAAATTGCCAGCTGACTGACAATGCTAGCCGCTTCATCTCCTCTGATATTGGTTTAGTTAAGAGTTATCACTTACACCTGCCAGTATCTGTCACATCTCCACGCAGCCACAGGTCATACGGTCAGAGCACTGAAATACGTGTTGCTGCGACAGTAATACAGATGATTCAGAGGTGATGTCTGCTATAGTGTTGCGTGTGGAACAGCACAGCCATGCAGTCGTCAAATTCCTTGCATGTGAACATAACCTGGTCAATATTTCTGATTCATGATTCTTGTCATTGTCTTTCACACTAATCTACATTCGTTGAAAGTGGGATGAAGCTGTGACGAATTCTAACAATTTGTGTGTACATGGCAATGGTGATGGCGAAGGAGATGATGGTACGGAAGTGGCTGAAGGTGATGTTGACTCTCTCGACTTTTCTTCTCCCCCCCCCCCCCCCTCTCTCTCAGACCTGGTGTTCATTGCGATGATGATAGGCCTAATGTTGGTATACTGTAAGTACATGGTGATGATAATGATGTTGATGTGCACAGACCTGGTGGTGGTGGTTATGGTGGTGATGATGATGATGATGGTGATGGATGTTGGTGGTGGCACTGGTGGTGGTGATGGTGAGTGATGGAGAGCCCCTTCCCCTCCCCCCCCATCCCCCCCTTCCACCAGACCTGGCGGTCGCTTTCTTTTCCGCTTCTTCCTCGGGCCGAAGAGCTTGACGCGCGAGAACAGGCTCAGTTTGCTGGGCTTCTCGGTGGTGCCTTTGGTGTTGTTCGGGCTGTTGTTGTTCGTGCCTCGGCAGGCGTTCCCCTTCTCCCGCTCTCTCGCCTGCCGCTTCTGCCGTATGATGGAGCTGGCGATAGCCGCTGCCCGAGACATGATGTCTCCTCCGGACGGTTCTGCTGGGTGATGTGGGTGCGAGGCTGGGTGAGGGTGTCTAAACCCACGTACGGCTCAGTGGGCATCACTCACTGGCCGCTGCTGCTGCAGTCTCGCGGTCGCAGATGTCCACGATAATTGTCCAGAAGACCGACGAGATGAATAATAATCCTCCATGGTTCGCTGTCCGGGGTCGGACGCCTCGTGAAAGTGGTTGAACAAAATCCGTGAATTCCTGCTGCTGCCTCGAGACGTTCCTTATTGCCTCGCTGGCTTTGGCACACACGTACACAAAAAAAACTCACATAGCCAGCGCCCGCGGGAGCGAACCAATTTTCTGTCCCAGCTCTGGTCCCGGGAGAGCGGGAGGTGTAGCTTATGTGTGGTGATGACCGACTGGATCAACAGATTCGTTAAAGTGGAGGTTGATCTCTGCAGCTGCTAGTGCTTGCGCGTCAGGCTGCACAGATCCACGCACCGCGCCGTCCGTGACAGAAATGCAGCTGTTTGTCAATGGAAACGGCGTCAAGCTGCGATCATGATGCAGCTGTGTGTCGTTCATAAGCTGCTGCAGCCCTCCCTGACTGTCCGCCACCCGAATAGTGGGCGGTGATGAGGGGGGGGGTCTCGTTTACACAGGGCAACCTGTAGTCCTCCTCGCTCCCGAAACACGTGGCATGATATTTACATGTTCGCCTGACTGTATACTGATTAACTGATACAGATGTTTATGATGATGTGGTGAGCACTGCATGCTGACTAGTGGGGGGGGGGGGGGGGGGGGAGGGGAGAGAGAGAGAGAGAGAGAGAGAGAGAGAATATTCGGTAATGAGTGAGGGTAAGAGATGGGAGAGAGATTGAGGGAGGAAGAGAAAGTGAGATTAAACAGGAGGGGTTGTAGGATGGGAAACTAATACAATTAAAGAGTAATTAAAAGGCGAGGGTGACGGAACACGAGAAATCCTGGAACAGAGTGAGTGAGAGGGAGAGGAGGGGCTTTCACATGTTGTTTTGGTGCAGAGGTTCAGAGGTTGTTGTAGCTGCAGAATGGAGCTATATGAGCTATACAGTAATAGAGGAGGTGGTATTTCATATTTGTAGCTGTAGCTACAAATGATGTGGACAGATGTCCTATAGCCTAACTACTACAGTATTATGATCACCTAACCCAGTGCGCTGCAACAGGACATGCAGGACGGACACCAATAGAACTGAACCATTCTCCCATATCGGTATCAACGTACAGAGCTCGGAGGGCAGTTGGACTAGATAACTGGCGTGGAGCCTGGAGGAGTCTTCTGAAACTTGGTTTCCCGATCTAAAATCGGCCAGTGAGAAGGACTGGAAGTAATTGCCTGCTCCTTCCCAGCCCAGACATAGACAGAGGGTTGAGAGGTCGTGACCTGTAGGCCTACGTGTCCTGTGTCTCTGTTCTGACCCACTACAGGAAGCTGTAGTGGGTCAGAAGTTGTGAGCTGACTTTAAATGAGTCAGTCTCACCCTCTGTTCAGGTGTACTTTTCCAAGTCATTGAGCTTCAGCTACTTGATTAAGAGTTCCTATAGTCTCCGATTCAATGTTTCTTATTGCTATATCTGGATCCAAAAGAAGACCATTGTGATCTTCTAATATTATGGCAACACATGTGTTATAGTGACATGGATCCACATTTCATGCTCAGAACATTTTTCTATCCATTCATCTATAGACACATTTTGTCCAATTGAATGGATAGAAAGCTTAGAATGTTAGAATTATGAAATGTGCTTATTTCAGAGGGAAACTGAACAAACATTAGAAATGTTTGGAAATGATTCTTGCTTGTGCCTTCCTTGGCAGGTTTTACTGTCAAAACAAGGTTTTCCACTTTTATCTTGACTTCTTGCATTGACTTTGATGCAGCACTGATAAATATGCATCTGGTTGTGCTGTCCTTGGAGCTGGGTAGCTCCTCCAGCATGGCTTTCCTTGAAGCCCACATGGTGGAAGGGAAAAGGTGAAAAGGGGGATCACGAAGTGAGATGGTGCATGGTCCACTTGATAGTCTCCCCACACAATGTGCTGCACAATGGTGGACACTAGACTAAGTACATTCACTTGATGAGTACTATACTTGAGTATTTGCATTTTTGGATACTTTCACTCCACTACATTTCAATAACAAATATTGTAGTTTTTATTCCATTACATAACTATTAACTACCCCTTCATTTTATTTTTAATGTAACCTTTATTTAACCAGTAAAGAAACACATTTTAGACATTTGGCCGGTTCACACAAGTGTGAACCGGCCATAGAATTACATGTCTTTGCCAAACCTAAAATATCTCAATAACTGATACAGTTAACGTAAGAAGCTTAGCATCCCACATGAATAAAATTCACAAAATGTACAAAAAATGTAAACTACAAACAGGCTATAAACATCCAAGCAGGAGCAAGTGTTGGTGCAGTACATTCAACGTGATCCTTTTAAAAAGGAAATTAGCGATGCCAGTTTCAGTCTGGTCTGCAGATTGTTCCACGACCAGGGACCAAACTAAAAAATATGTTCATCTATACTTTGATTGATTGATTGATTGATTGACTTGAGTATACTTTGTCCACCACTGGCATATCTATTACAACAGCAGATAATTCCTTCTTGGATGAGGGAGTACTTCAAATTCTCTAATTAGCTCAAGGACAGGAACCAGTTCACTGCAGCTTCTAAACAAATTAAAACACCAAAACATGTTTTTTTGTTTTGTTTTGTTTTTCTCTCCCCACATTTCCTCTTTAAAGCAAACATGCATGCAGAGTTCAACATTGAACTTGAGAACAAACTGCCCTCTGTATTTCAGGATTGTATCTCTTGCTTCTATACACATATACAGTATAAAGTAGCGGCAAATAAAGTGTGATCAGAACAGGCCTGCCTTTAGGAGTTGTTTCTTTTAACCTGAGAATGCACATGGACTCAAAAGTACAGTGGAACGTCAAAATAAAGTGAGGTGCCTTATGACAGCAATATTTTATCATGTTCACTTCATGTGAAGATCATACCACAATCAAAGCCAATATTCTCTTCTCTTGTGACTCAGATTCAGCTTTAACTGTGAAATCAATATCAAGGTTGAAATGGAGACTATTTTAAGCTCAGTGCCGTGTGGCAGGCAGCATTAATCTCAACGTCGCTATAAGTTTAATAGTTTCCCCTAAAAGGCTTACGGTCGCACAAAGGCCTACCTTTACTCTTACATCTAACTACAGATGGCGCACGCAGCAGGTCAACAACACCATGGTGTGTTGTCTCATGAAACTATATTTTTTCATGACTCGGTAGATTTTGCCATGCATGCCTTGCTGTTGCAGCAGTGTTGCTGAGACAGGGCGCGGCGTGCCCTCTGCCCGTTTCAGCACCATGGACAGCGCGCAGGAGCCATCAACTTTAACAAGTTTAAAACTGCATTCTCTAAACTCGATTTATGGACAATATAGGCTAGAAAATTAACCTTACGACAAGTGAATTCCTGAAATCAAAACAATCGATTTTTAGGCCTACACTTTAACTTTAACTTAGAATGTATAAAACAAGTTAAAACATGCTGTTTGCTCAGCCAATAAGTGCGCTGACCTTAATAAAGCTCAATTTAAATACTCCACCGTAGCCTGCCAAAAAGACCTGCTGACATCGCGTCGCGATGACGCGCTGTTAGGTTGTAGATCAGTTCTTTTTGGCAAACGACACCATCGTACTATAAGGAGCATAAATTGGGCTTTATTTCAAAGTTCTTACTTACCCGAGGCTGATCTGCGGAGCGGAAAGATGATGGACGAGGAGCTCTGGAGAAGGTTGCTCATGTTGGTGTGTTTTTTGCGACGCTTCCCGTCGTTGACTCGCTGTGCTTTGGTGAAAACTAAAAGAACTCAATTGCCGAAGAAGTTCAAGCCCGGGAAAAATCTCCACGGCATTGGATCCATTAAGGCGTGTGCAGTGTGTACGTGCATGGCGCTGACAGCAGATCATTACAGAAACATTATCGGCCATTAAAGCCGTTAGCACGGGTCATTAATGATTCATCTGGTCTGGAGGCCCCGCGCTGATGATCATGGCACTATATCCTCAGTCACTGGGGAGGATCGGAAGGAGCGGGGATCCATCCATGGATCTAATACGAATCTGGGATTCTGGACTATATAGCCTACTCCAATACTCCATAGTATTTTGGCTGTTCCATTGATTAAAATAAGGGAGGTTCCATTAGTTAGTTCCCCAAGCATCAGTAGCCTGCATGCCTAAGATAATGTAAATCCTACTGTACAGAAGAACACACGCACGCACAAACACAAACAGCCCCCCCCCACACACACACACAACCACAGTTCACAGTAGCCTATACACAGCCTTTGCCGCATTCCACTTTGGGCTCTTTGGACCATTCTTACTGCACATCAACATCATAGCCCATTATACTGTGATGGAACTGAGACACACACACACACACACACACACACACACACACACACACACACACACACACACACACACACACACACACACACACACACACACACACACACACACACACACACACACACACACACACACACACACACACACACACACACACACACACACACACACACACACACACACACACACACACACACACACACAGAGAGACAGAGAGAGAGATACTGTAGACGACGCGTAATGCCATACAAGTATCAAGCCATTACATTGTTATATGTGCTCGGTTACTTCCTGGCCAGGAAATAGCTTGTTTATGTCCTCTCCGTCTGCCAGGATGTTTTACTGAATGTATTTATTTCCCATAAGGGTAAAGCAGCCCATGCTCTAGTGAGACAACATTGGAAATCCATGTAGGTACACACAGTACAGCCCGCTCCAGGCCACAATGTAAGCAACATATGTTTGTCTGCTCAGCAAGCTTTCCCTAATACTATACTAAAAGTATTCTGCTCAAAGTAATTTAAAAAATCACACCTGTGTGAAGTGAGAGGCGCTAATATATTAAAGTCTAACTCATGTTGCTGATTAGGTGATGTAAAACAAACAAATGGCATTTAATGTTTGTGTTAGGGACAAGATGACATTTTCCCTTCATTGTCAATGGCGTTTTTAAAACAAACATTGAACTAAAAACAATCATTAAACCTGTATATAGGAGGGGCTAGCACCCCTGCAAAAGAAAATCACACCCGTGTGAAGTGAGGGGCGCTCTTATCGCTGACTTCTTACTGACTGTATCAATGTTTGTGCTACGCAATGTTTGTGTTTACACTATGACGTGAAATTGTCCATTCATTGTCAACGGGAATTTAATGTTTGTGTAGGACAAAGTTGGACATATGAACCATGTGGTGTGATTTACATTCCTGATAACAAGTCTATGGGTTTATATGAGATAGATATGCATGTAATTAGGCCCACGTATAATTGATACGTGGGCCTAATTGCATCATTGTGTTCCTGTGATCAGGAACTAATTTGTTTAGAGCAATTAGAGCAATGTCTGTATAGTGGATCCCCCCCCCCCCCCCCCATCTTGCTTTTTATTTATTATTTACAAGGTTATTGTTCACAAGGCCACAAGGCTTTTAATGGCCTCTGATCAGCTCAATGTCTGTAAACCAATCGGACCTCTCGGATCATCATGGCACAGGTATCCTAACTGTGACCTGAGGTCTGGAAGGTCTTGAACCTTCCCATTTATCTCTGTGTGTGTGTGTGTGTGTGTGTGTGTGTGTGTGTGTGTGTGTGTGTGTGTGTGTGTGTGTGTGTGTGTGTGTGTGTGTGTGTGTGTGTGTGTGTGTGTGTGTGTGTGTGTGTGTGTGTGTGTGTGTGTGTGTGTGTGTGTGTGTGTGTGTGTGTGTGTGTCTAGTGTGTGTGTGTGAGGGTGTATGAGTTGCTGTGTGATGGGGAAGGCCAGGCCATCATGAATGCTATATCAGGTGAATGCGTGGATGTATCATGGAGTTCATATTAGAAATGCTTGTTTTGTTTGTTTGCGTGTGGGGGAGTTACTGTATTTATCTAGTTTTATTCTCTTTTAATGCACATTGACTTTACTTATTATGCAATATGCTACTGACTTTAGTTGACATTGTAAGATCGTACACAATGCTTTGTTTGTATTCCTATTGTGCTGAATAAATAGCTGCAATCTTTAGGCTTCTGGTCCACTTTCACTTATCCGGTCAAAGTTTTGTGCTTACTGGGTACAAAATGCAGCTGTGTGCCCAGATCTGTGCTCAGGTGTCCTGACGATAACGTCCTCTATACAAGCACATGCTGTCCAACACTGGTTCTCATCATGGGGTCCGGGGACCCCCTCTAGCCCCTTCCAGGCAGTCCCGCAGCTAAATGATGCATAGGGGTGGACCCTTGCAGTTCCATTTGGTTCCATTTGTACACTTTCAGCGTATATTAACGCTGAGGATTTTACTGTGTAGATTGAGTTCCCAGAGATTGTATCAAATGGGGGTTAGTGGCCTAATGCATATCAAACTTGGGGTCCTTGAAATTAAAAAAAGTTGAGAATCACTGCTGCATGCTGCGGCTGGCTGTACAGTAAATCCATAAGCATCTCTCTTGCAACAGTGTGTTCAAACAGTTTTATATCTATACTCTAGCAGTTCAATCCGTCACGCAAAAAGGCGAACCCTCGGCGATAGAGCCTTCTATGTGGCAGCCCCTGCCCTCTGGAACTCTCTCCCCTTGGAGATTCGCCAGACTCCTACATTGGACTCTTTCAAGTCTGCACTGAAGAGACATTTGTTCACTCTGGCTTTTGGCAACTAGTTTGTTGTTTTGTTTTGTTTTTGTTTTGTAAAGCGTCCTTGGGTTTCTTCAAAGGCGCTATATAAATCCAAGTTATTATTATTATTATTATTATTAGCAGTACATTTAATTTGCATAATCTATCTTTGCTATTTGGATGTCTGACAAAGCTTCCTCAGTGTTAACGTTTTTAAACTGTACACGTGAAGAAGTTTAGCTTGCATTCTCTGACCATTCTGAAACAAACCTGTCCCTATAACACTGACCAAACCTCACCTCACCCTAACTTTTTCATGTCAAGGACCCACAAATTCACACTTATTATCCGGCGGACCCCCATTTGAAAAGATATGCCATAGGGACCCCATAAGAGAAGATCTTTTACAGCTTTAGCAGTGATTCTCAACCTGTTTAATTTCAAGGATCCCCAGTTTGACACGCATTAGGCTACGGACCCCCATTTAATGGCATTTCTATCTCTGGGACCCCCAATTTATATTGTAAAATTGATGTTAATTTAACTCTGAGAGTGTACAAATGGAACCAAATGGACCCGTTACAGACCCATAAGGGTCCATTTGGTTCCAAACTATCATTTAGCTGGGGACCCCCTGGTACTCCCACATAGACCCCTGGGGGTCCCCGGACACCACTTTGGGAACCACTGTCCTAATCCATTTAGGAGGGATGACACTTGAAAAACAAGTTATTTTCATGCCTTGTCAAGTGAGAACTGAAGAGAGAAACCCTCTGAGTTCAAAGGTCAAATGACGCTCCTTGGTGTCACTGTGTCACATTCAGTCTCAGAGGTCACTCACTCTCACTACTTTGGTTGGCTTCATGAAAAATCCACCCTTGTGGTCCAATTTTAAGGTCTGAGTTTTTTCCACATTCGTGTGTGATTAACAGTATAGTGGAGATTCCTGTTCTTACCCCTGGCTTGTCTCATTAGATTAGATTTAGAGTATACAAATACTTTGAAATGACGACTCCATGACTTTACCACTAGATGGCACAATAACACAAGATAATTGTATGTAAGAAATGATTGGGGTGTGTGTGTGTGTGTGTGTGTGTGTGTGTGTGTGTGTGTGTGTGTGTGTGTGTGTGTGTGTGTGTGTGTGTGTGTGTGTGTGTGTGTGTGTGTGTGTGTGTGTGTGTGTGTGTGTGTGTGTGTGTGTGTGTGTGTGTGTGTGTGTGTGTGTGCGCGTGTGCGTGCGCAGCAAAACAACTGGGGTGAATTTTGGGGAGCGTCCAAGGGCCCTTGCCAATTTAATGGCCCTTGGAATAGAATTATATTGCTTATTGTTTACCTTTTCATAATTCCAAGTTGCTCGTGTGTGTGTGTGTGTGTGTGTGTGTGACTGTCTGTGTGTGCATGTGTGCGAGCATGCATGTGAATGGATGAATGTTCAGGATATTAGCCCTATAGGAGGACCATCTGGTATGGATGTGGTGGAGGGTCCTTGTCAGTGTGCATTAGGCCCTTCACATTTCTTTCCCATCACTCCCTGAAGAAGACCTTACAGGTCGAAACGTTGGTTTCTGTTAATACACTTCCAGCATCGTGGTGTGTGCAGCCTTTTTCTTCTTTTTCATTGGTCATCGCCTTAGGCCTTTAGCACCTCATTAATATTGGTGTGCGCCCTTTTCCTGCCTATTTCCCATCAACAGTGACATCATCGGAACATGAAGATGAACAGCCTGGATGACCTCTTGCTTCTCTCCTATTCAGCCAGGCTGTCAACCTCTCAACCTTGACCACAGCAAATGCCTTTTGATCCCGCAACCATTTGACAGCCCAGCTATGGTGGTCACTTTAGCATTGACAGGCACTTTGAGATCATCACTTAAAAAACCACAAACCCTCCTCTCACCAGCACCACTTGACCACAAGAGTACAATACTGTTGTAGGAGCCGATCTACCATAGGCCATCACATCATGTACTGTATGTGCCATCATGCCATGTCTAACATTCCTGTTAGTGTGCTTTGTCACCCCCTACAGACATGGCAGAACTAGAGGACATAAATACCTGGCCATCAGAGGGCCAGGTGTAGTTGATTGGAGGTTCACAGCTTTTAAGTCTGGTTTTTGTTGCTCTACACCTCCTTCTATTCTGAGTTACAGTTTATATGCTAAAAGTATTTTTATTTTGTTTTCAACTTGGATGGAATAAACCTTTTGAGTTCAACCTTAACTTTTCGTCTGGACATTCCTCATTTTCCTTTTTTGGTCAAGTTTGCTGCACAAAGCCAGTCAGTGAGAAAAAGGTACTCTCAATCAACCACCGCAAGAACAAAAGGTCTCTACAACTGTTCTTGTATCCAATTTACTCTGTCTGTCTGTCTGTCTGTCTGTCTGTCTGTCTGTCTGTCTGTCTGTCTGTCTGTCTGTCTGTCTGTCTGTCTGTCTGTCTGTCTGTCTGTCTGTCTGTCTGTCTGTCTGTCCGTCCGTCCACTAATGTCCAACGGGGCATCGACAGACTCCAGGATATACGACAAGGTCTATGAAAGTGTTGCGGTGAGGAAACACTGTCTCGTGACTATCTTTTCTACTCAAGTTAATTCGAACACAAATCAGCATGATACTATATGGTACGGTAATTCTTCAGCAGTGCATTCTCAGGCAATTATGATTTCAATACTCTGGGGACCTACTTCGAAATTGGGGTACCATGAAAATATTATATATCATGTCGAAAACCCAATATTTATTGTATAATAAAATCTATAATCCAGGCCCCTTGTCGGTCCGGAATGCTATAGGAATAATCTATTGATATATCTGTGAAAGGCCAGTATTGGCTGAGAGATTTATCAGCCGGAGCCTGATTATGGTGCAGTCCACCTGCCACTGCTGTCCCTAGCCTATCTCTATGCCAAAATCACTGTTGATTACTTTTCTGTCAGTCACTTAGGTACATTTCTTGAATCATCCTTAACATTTGCAAAGCAATAAGTGATTTCTCAAAAAACAATTCACACAAACAGCAGCACACAATGGATTATCTATAGCTCAGAATCCTATCTCGAAAGTAAATATTTCTGTCAATGAACATGTCTGTGGTATCGGCAATTAGGCCCCTGTTTTCATAATCAAGATAGCTTAGCCATGCATGTTGTCAATATAACAGTGTACTGATTTGTGGCTAAGATTTTGATGACAATAATTGAAAATGCACAAGGCTGCACATTTCAACAGTGGGAGATTGTTTGCAATATTGGACAGGATTCACATACTTTTACTCTTTGTACTGTATTTTGTTGACAGATCATGTCAATGCAAACCAGGAAAGAAAAAGACAAGACTGTTTTACAGCACTGAATGACCCAAAGAAAACAATACAGCAGTGGTTCCCAAAGTGGGGTCAAGCTCCGTAGACAAATTCATGTCAAACTGGGGGTCCTTGAAATTAAACAGGTTGAGAATCACTGCTAGAGCCGTACAAATCTTCTCTCATAGGGGTCCCTGGCATATCTCTTCAAATGGGGGTCTGTGGGCTAATTAGTGTCAATCTGGGGGTCCTTTTTTGGGGGGAAAGGTTTGGAAACCACTGCAATACAGTATACAAAATTAGAAATGTAAACATTGGAAGAAACACGCCTTAGGCAGAACTGTGCAGTCGCAGCGCTGTATGGGAAATTACAGTATCGCTTTTCTCCACTCCCTGACATTCCTCTGTCAGGCTACAGATTCTCATCCACATCACAATGGATAGGCTATCTTCCCTGCAATCGCAAACCTTTGATTACTGTAGATTCACCTCTGGGCTATTTTAGAAAACTCATTGGTTGAGGCTTCAACAATAATCTTTCTATATAGATTATTATTCTGGCTATTTACTTTTTATATCAACAAATCAACACAAAAACGTACAAACTGTCTGATTCATCACCTATTTTATATTTTGTCATGTGTCAGGGCAAAAATACTGAAAATAGTCCATCTATAAGCTCACAGTGCATCGAGATATTGTTGGCTTGTAGATTGCCTAGTTTCTGTATTTTTGAAAATGGATAGTTTTATTCAAACAGATTATTATTATTATTTTTTACAATCCATTATATTATAATCCATGGACTAGTTCGATTGCAACACTATTCTCCTTCATTATAGTTAAACTCAAGATTGACCTGATTCATACATTCGGGACAAATTGACCATTTTGCATACATTTGAATCAACATGACAAGCAGAAGATTTAAGAAACAGCGGGCATGTTGTACACGATCATTCATGTGCATGAATGAGCCAAAGCATTTGCAATTTGTTCAAAAGAATGGCACATTGCTTTAATGATGTGTACAAGACGATCTGGGTGTTGATTAAAGGACCACTTCACCACTTTTCAACCTATCTTTATATAATAGGTCCTCACTAATGATCATGAAAAAACGTTTTTCTACCCGGCCTGTGTCTCATAGGAGGGCTGTGGGCAGTTCAGAAACCGTCCTCCAGTGACATCATCGATGGGGAATACAAGCTAATAGAAACTGCAGGCTTTCTAGCCCTGAAAAGTTGCAATGCGAAAATGGAAGCCATCGTTCTCACGATAATTAAAAAACAATCTGCCTAATGATGATGACACTGGAGGACGGTTTCTAAACTGCCCACAGCCATCCTATGAGACACATAGACTGAGTAGAAAGAAATCGTGCCATTTTATCATGATTATTAGTGAGATCCTATTATATGAAGATAGGTTGAAAATTGGTGAAGTGGTCCTTTAAGTAGTTTTGACCATTTCAATGGCATTTTATGCCTTTATTAATAGCGAACAGTAGATAGACAGGAAATGGGGAAAGAGATGGGGAGTGGCACGCGGCAAAGGCTGTCGGGCTCGGGAGTCGAACCCGCGGCACGCCGTCCAGCTGGCTTGGCAGCCTAGATGCCCAGAGGGTTGAGCTAACCGTCCGGGCCTGACCATTTCAATTTTGATATGAATGTAGCCTATACAACAGTGTATAGGCTATCAAACAGTATATCAAAGTGACAGGAAAAACAGCAGTCTGTGACAAAGTCTGTCTGTCAGCCTTTATTACCAAGCATGCACACACACACACACACACACACACACACACACACACACACACACACACACACACACACACACACACACACACACACACACACTCTCACATACACACACACACATGGTGCGTGCACTTACACAATCACTGTAAGCCCCAGCCTGTCTGACATTTCCTGCACCCATCATCACAGGAAGACTTTAATGTCGTCCTGTGCAACTCTAACTTAATCCTTTACAATATTACGAATATGTATGTATAAAGTCACAATGTGATCATTTGAACCCCCAGATCTGTCCATCACATTTCAAGTTTCTTAAAGCCAAATATGCTGTTCAAGCTGTTGCCTGTCAGTGCTGTAATTCAGTGGTCCTCAACCTGTGGGGACTCACAGGGAGGTCCTCACATGAATTTGGGAAGGTCCCCAGATTACAATAAAGTGACAGTTTAAGGACTTTTAATACCTGATAGATACCTAAAAAATCACACCCGTGTGAACTGAGTGGTGTAAGGTCTTATATAGACTGATCAGCTGTGGTCTGGCGTAATGTCTGACGTAATGAAATCACACCCGTGTGAACTGGGTGACCATAGCAACCATGCTCATTTTTGAGTGGTGTAAACCACTCCTACAACTGGCTTTGTTAGTCTGTGCGCAAAAAATGAGCATGGTTGCTACGGTCACCCAGTTCACCCGGGTGTGATTTCATTACGTCAGAGCTGATTTCATTACGTCAGAGCTGATCAGGCTATATAATACCTTACACCACTCAGTTCACACGGGTGTGATTTTTTTTGGTACGGACAGACACGTAAACTAACAAAGCCAGTTGTAGGAGTGGTTTACACCACTCAAAAGGGATTTAAAAAAAAAGAAAACAGGGCAATTACGGCAGCAACAAACTATTATTTATATAGCATACTATTAAAAGAAAGTTCAAACATTAGCCAAACATTATAAGAAAGAGCGTAAGAGGCAAAACAAATTAAGTGACCACAATATTTATCTGTGGAGTCTAACTAAAGCCTCAATGCTTACCAGAGGGTGGGGGGGTCCCCCGTTCAAATGTGATTATTTTGGGGGGTGTCCTCACTCCTCTCACTATCACTTTTAGAGCATATAGATGGTTCAATCAGTTAGTTGGCCACAAGTATCACACTCTACTGTGTTCCTATAATTGTATATACTGTACACACCATCAACTAATTACTGTACTCTCACTAATGGAATCATGCATGGCAGCATGGGGATCGACAGTCCCCCCCAGGTTTTGTGCTCTCAGCTGGTGAGGTGGTGAGGGAAACTCAAAGCACCTAGTGATTTAACTGTGAGGCAGGATGAAGCCCAATAGCCCATGCAAGGAATTGGAAATAACACTCAATTCTGTACTTGCTTGTTCTTCCCTTCCAGTGGCCCAGACGATTAAGAGCGTCTGCTAAATGCTAAATGCCTATATATGCATTGATATTGGACAAGTACTTAACAGCAAATAATTTAAACAGCAAATCTCAGTGTGTCACAGCAAGCTATTCCCCCCATTTCTCTGACAGCCACAGCATATATATTACAGTATTATGAATGAGTTTTAGCAGCCTGGCAGTGGCAGGCCAACTCCCTTTTTTTTGGTCTCCATGGCAATGTAGTATCCCAGTTTCCATTGGGGCGAGTCGCGCGTCGATTTTATTGCTGTCAGGGGGGTGCGATGGAGATGTATGAATCCTGAGACCAAATTAGATCGCAACAAGTGGGACATATTAGACCAAGATTTGTTGGTCTATACAAATCTGTACAATCATATATCGGGTATCATTAAAACGTAACAAAAGCCTGTCTCTTCTTTTTTGCGCACGGAATTGCTTTTTTCCCCGTCTTGTTGACACAGGGGGTCGCCACTGGGAACGCCAGTGGACCACCCGTGCTGATGTCAGCACTATATGGACACTGGACAGCTCCCTCTTGCCTCATGCTTATCCACATACAGAAACAACCTGAGATATCAACTAAAACGTTCTCTATTAATATCACACACTCTCACCCAAATTATATTAACATCACTCACACTCTCACCAAATAGCTATATAGCTACTCACCTTGTTTGATGGCATGGTGGTGGTGGTGCTCTTTCTCCTCTTTAGTTTTTTTCCCGCTCATGGAACAAGCTGCTGTTGGTTGCCGGATGGATCAAAACTTAAAAAAGAGAGAGATCAGACGATCCGCGTAGAGGCCGGGTTCTACTTTCTCATTGTATCCCCACTGTCCGTTTGATTTATTTACGCGGAAAGCGCTCCCTTTCTCGTCTGTCTGTCTGTCTGTCTGTCTGTCTGTCTGTCTGTCTGTCTGTCTGTCTGTGCCGACAAGCCAAGATCAGGCCACCGGTGACTGTAGCGCGTGTAGTGCAAAACTATCTGTTGGAGCGCTCCTCCGAAACATGTAGGGTGGGGAGCTTTGAGGGAGAGAGAGAGACACACACAGAGAGAGAGAGAGAGAGAGAGAGTGTGTACCCGCTCGTCCAGCACGAGCGGGTACACACACACGCACACACACACACACACACACACTTACAAAACAAAGTGAACGGATAGATATTTTTCATGAATATGTTACTAAATATATGAAAAGGGTATACCGGTAAACTAAAATGATTGTCTCATTCTCTCTATGGCTGCCTGCTGACTTAATTAACTGGTTACTTGATTCACGTGTTGAAACTGATAGTTGCGCAAGCACATCTAGGCTACTGCTGCACACTCAGCAAACCTAATGCAAATTGGTCGGAGTATTGATCAATCAATCCATTTAATTTTAAGCAAAGCATGTCCACATGTCTCAGAAATGGCAGTAGCACACTGAAAAACTTGTTTTACAATTGTAGGCCTAGGCTACTATAAAACGCAAAGTCAATATGCAATAGCCATTGCTCCAAATTTCAGAAATACAGATTCATGTTATTAGCCCGACTGTAGCCTATGTCACCCTTTAATAATAAAAAAAAACGAACCATGTTTTATTGCTTGTTTTCTTGCCAGCTTGTTTTCTTGCCAGCTTGTTTTCTTGCCACAAGCCTATTTTATGTGTCTTTAATTGGATGCTATTTAGAATTTGTGTCTTAAGTCAGGGGTTCTCAACGTTTTTGGCTGGGGACCCCCGGAAATGCTTTGGCAATGTCTCGGGACCCCTGCCCCGCCCCCTCCCGACCCCCAATATAAATTGACTGCTACAATAACCTTAATAATAGAGGCAATACACCATAAATAAATACTGAAACCAGATATAATCATTAGGGAAGGTGTATGCATGTACTATGTGTACTATATGTAAACTCTTCATTTCCACTTTCCAGCCATTCAGTTGCAAAAAAAAAAGTTATTTATTTATTTATTTTTTAAATAATTTGGGGACCCCCCCAAAATAATTTGGCGACCCCCCCCCCCCGAGGGGTCGCGACCCACTGGTTGAGAACCCCTGTCTTAAGTGACATGAAGATTGAAGGGACAAAGCTGGCTATAATTTAGGACAACAATTTAATTTTATAAGAAGACCTTGTTTTGTGTGACAACACCCTCTCTTGTCTGCTTTGGGCCCCTTATTTAATATAGTATTCTTCTTACAAACGTTCCACTTTGCTTTGCACTGATCTGATTTGTTCTGTCTCACTCTCATTAGCCAGTCTTTTCTGCTGCTTTTGGCCATGTCTCTCTGTACTCGGATTACCGAGGCATTTTTCATGCTTTATTCAATAGAAAGAGAGGGGATGACATGCAACAAATATCTATTGAACAAAGGATATGTGGTGATAGGCCTGACTGTCGGTCTGTGTCTGAGTACCTCTGTTGTAAACATACTGACTGTTGGGTTCAGGGACCTCAAGTACTTACATTAACTAAGATTTAATTAATTTCTAACTTGGCACAATGAGAGAAAGCCTGATTGGGGTTCAGAGTGTAATTTCCTCACAGTCTACGTCTAGACAGTTCTTGTCTAATGTAATGTCAAAGAAAATCCAGTTAAATTAATTTAAACCACTCTTTACACAGTTTTTCCCCCAATGTCTGTCTTTTTAAAATGTTGCTCCCAATTCAGTCATTATGCCAATCATAAATTCCCCCTCCATATATAGCCTAGTCCCTGTCACTGCTGACCTCTATAAGTGGCCTTTAGGGAAGGTTGTCGCCCATGTCTTCACAACCTTCAGGGAAGGTTGTGTATACGCCCATGTCTTCTCTGATACACACGATGATGATGCAGCACTTTTCTCCTGACAGTGAGTAAGTTTCACTGCAAGGATGTAATTAATGTTGAGGAACACGCTGTCCTCACCGGCACCACTTCCTGCTGAACTGACCAACCTGTATGAGTTGCTAGTGCGACGACAGAGATCGCTTTCGCCAATGGCTTGCCTCTTGCAAATATGGCCAATTGTGATGGAGGGCCTGGCGGAGTCGGAGCAACAACTTTACCCCTTGATTGTTTTTTGTACCATTGAATGGCATGTATGTGTGATTTGAAACACTCATGAATCTATCTTGGCAGGTATTCAAGTCATGCTCGTCTCTGTCACGCTCCTCTGCCCTTTTGTTCATTCGTTTTTGGACTTTTCCTTGTATTCTTGTTCCATTTCAGTGTTGTATTCTGGTAGTTTGTTGTTTTCCCAGTACATGTTATTTTGTAGTAATGTTCTGTGCTTTCATGTTTGTCTGCCTTGTTTGCTGTTTCCTGTCTTGTATCACCTCCCTGTATTATTGTAACCCTATAGTCACCAGTGTTCTGTTTGCCTGTTAACCTATCCCAGTGTTGATTGTCTGTTTCAGTTCACCTACATGTGTCTAGTTAGTCTTTGCCTATATTTACGCCCCAGTGTGTTCAATACCTTGCTAGACCCTTGCTAAACCCTTGCTAGTTTGTCACTCATCATATGTGATGTGTTCAGTTCTAGTTTGTGTCTTCAATACTATATTTTAAGTTCCTGTGCATGTATGGAGAATAAAACCTCTTGAACATTCACTTCTATGCCTATGCCTGTGAATGTGAGTCCTTGATGTCCACACCGTGACAGTCTCAAAGTAAAATTCTCCATTTGGGTCCATTCTTAGGCGTATAGTCTCAGAATCGAATTAACACTGAGGATTGTACATGTGCTCAGACGTGTATAATGCATTTCTGACATCAGCTGTTGCAAAGGGTACAGTAAATGTACCAGCATTTTTCTTGCCCAGCTCGTCATCTGTCAGGGTCTTCCTTGGGGCATTACTGTTCTGAGACCAGCTGCTTTACTAGACTAGAGAACAAAAAGTACCACTTATAACTAGTGCTGTCCCCTGTGAGAACAGTTGATAGAAAATGTTCTCAGAACGATAGCATTCCATTTTGGATTTGTAAGTCACTTTGTAATGTATTGAAAACATCTGTTTCTGCATAAAATGAAATTCATGTCACCCACAGAGGGGGCATTAGGAGGCTTTTTTCAGTCAGGAGCAATCACTGTGTGTTATTCTGTGTGTGTGAGCCAGAGCTGACCACTAGCCGAAGGCTGATCTGCAGTCCATCAACAGAGGCTGAAAAGGATAATGACCACACAATCACACATCTGTGCACATAATAAAATGTTTTGTTAATTTGAATTGCGTTGTACTAATGTAACCAAATTGGTCTATAGAAATTGATAAATGAACAGTGAGGATTTTACTGTGCACCTGCATTCTTTTTTGTAGGCATAGCCCTCCCATGATGTTCTCATTATCTTAGCAACAGGGAGGCTTTTTTTTGGGTAATTGTCTCCACCAGGCCGAAGGTATGGGGAGAGAGTATGTTTTGCACTCCGTCCGTGTGTGTGTCTGTCCGTCCGTCCGTCCGTCCTTCCTTCCTTCCTTCCTTCCGTCCGTCTGTTACCAGCTAATCTCCGGCACCGTTGGCCCGATCCATGCCAAACTTTGCACACACACTCCCTGGATGCCAACGACGAACCTCTGCCCCAAATATTCCTCAACGACCTGTTATAGTGCCACCATGAGGCCGATTTAGGCAAAACACATTTCTGTAGATTACTCGTACACATTTTATCCATACATCACACAATTCGATATACACTATCTCCATAGTCATGTGATCAACACAGATCTGCACCATTTCCCATCTTCCATCCTGATTGGCTAAGATTGGCTTCCAAAGCTCACATGATTGGTCCGTTTCTAACAAAATGGCACAAATCACAAACGCAGTGAGCAATTTCTGTGAAATTATGCACGCACATTTCCACTAGGCCGAGGACGACATGCCACCATTTTTTTCCCAAATCAGCCTCACTGTGGCGCTATACCAGGGCAATTCCTGTTTTTACCTATGACTATATCTGTATACAACTTATGTATGCGCACTCCCTAGAGGCCATGGAAAAACATTTTCCCTGCATCCCTCCACATCTGCCGGTTATAGCACCACCATGAGGCCGATTTCTGGAAAACACATTGTTTATGTTAGTCGCACAGATTTCATCCAAATCTCACGCAAATCGGTACACATGATCTCTGTAGTCATGTGATCAAGACGAGTCTGTTGGATTTCTCAGATTCTACACTGATTGGCTAAGATTGACTTCCAAAGTTTTCAGGAGTGGCCCGTTTTGTACAAAATGCTGCACATGTCCTGCTCATCCAGAATTCTGTCCTCAGAGATGCTATTAGTGATCTGGCTCTGCATTTCCTCAACAAAATGGATACAATTGTTGCAAAAAACAAACAAACAAAAAAAACATGTTTATATTACTCCTAAACATTTTGCCAAACATCACACACACTCCTATCCTCCTGGTGGAGGATAGGAGTATCAGTTTACCAGTTGGTACAGTAGACACGTTCTTATAAGAAAGCTAGGGTTGCACATTACATTACACATTTGCACTCGAAATGAATATCACCAAATTCCCTACATGGATCTAACTTTATAGACTATTCCTCCACAGGAATGTACTGTACATAATGTATACTGTATACTGTATATGTGGCTACTGAGAAGTGCATTATCAGCATACCTCTCCATCTCTGAGCATGCAGCTGCAGTTTGTACCAAGTAAGCATAAAACTTTGACCATGTAAGTAAAAGTGGACCAGGCGACTAAAGATAGCAGTTTGTTCCTGACGTCTCATCCCACAATGCAACACACATCTGATGTTCCTCAAAGAGAATATTTAAGGTTAAGGACGGAGTTAGCCGTGTTGTAAAAGGGGAGGATGCTCGACTGCTCACCTGAAGTGGTTTTGGTAATTATTGTTATGATACAGTAGCACAGTGAAGAAGATGGAGGTGTTTTTGAACTCTCAAAATGTTTGGTTGTTGTCAGTATAAGACCAGCCAAAAGCCACACACTGTGATGCAACAAAATAGGCAAACGTGAATGCGATCTGCGGTCGCAATAAATTACATAAACTGCACACAAGGACAAAACGATAATAATAATCATCTTTGAATAATAAAAAAAAACAGGTGCTGTGCGTAAAAGTGATTGCCCTCTACTAATTAATACAGGTTGTGTATGCAAAAGTGATTTCCCTCTACTAATTAATATAGTTGCTGTGCAAGCGAAAAGCAAATGTCGAGAGGCGCACAGAATGCATGGATGCAAGTACTCGTCATTAAACTAAGCCAGAAATCTGTCAAAAAAATTCTATTTTCTTTTGGTGTAATCGTGATTTTATTGTCTCTATCAAACGATATAAAGCGAAAAAACAAACGTCAGTGCGAGGCAGATAACATTGGACATACACAACGTTTGCTTCCTTACCCTGCAGTCTTTGATTGCCTATGATAGAAATAAGTATCATTCTACAACATGTTAACGATTATTGAGAATATCATATTATTGTAATCCATTGTATTATGGACTGAGGGGCACCCCTTCTCCCCTATGCTATTTCATTCTTTCCATTGTAATGTATAGGCCTAGTAGGAAAAATGAAGAAGCCACTTGAGTAGCCCATTTCAGCACCATGGCCAGCGGCCATAAGGATCTGGGGTAATATGTAGGCCTATCAAGCGGGGAGCATAGGAGCGAAATGAGTTGCCACCTGTATGGTTTAGATGAGTCCCGATTTAATCATCGGATTCATGTCCTGTTGTGACATTATATTTAGATTGTATTATATTAGACTGAAGGCCCATACCAATCAAAGCCTAATAATCAACTTTTATCCGTTCTATTTTATAGACTAGCCTATATTTAATGGAGTATGGCACCTGAATTTCCCAACGGGAATCAATAAAGGTTACAGACAGTAGCCTAGGTTACGTAGGCTACAGACAGACAGACAGACAGACAGACAGACAGACAGACAGACAGACAGTTTACAAAAATAATATAAAGTTATCGCCTGTGAGCTTGTCTGTTTTCAGTGCACATTCTGAACACCTACACAGTGCGTATAGCCTATTTCCTTGCTAAATCCGATTGCAATATATATAGGCTATCATTTGATTAGGTCAGACATTGCAAAATATTAAGTGGGCGGTTTTTAGTATCAGTACGGCTATGTGGGCTGCTTTAAATACACTCTGAAAAAGCTGCTTTGACAGTGGTCAGAATAACAGGAGGTTGAACCAGCGGAACGTCCCTTTAGTGCGAACTGCTCGACAGGTCGAACTAACGGGAGGTCGGGCTATTGGTGGTACTGGTAGGAGCTCTAGTCCGATCCGTCGGACTAACTTGAGATCGGACCAGCGGGCAGTCCCGCTCCCAAATTCTTCAAATATGGTGATTCAGGTCGGAAAATAACAATAATTTGCCTCCTGAATTCCTTGGATCATGACGCAATATACTGTAGTAGCCTCCACCCAATTCAGCTTGACAAGATTTCATTTCTGCCATTTAGCGCTTTCTTCAAAACACACATTTTTGTACTACTCTTACTAGAGATGCTCCCATAATCGGCCAGCAATCGGTGATCGGCCATATCGGCCGATATTCACTCTGATCGGTAATCGGCATTTACCCTATCTGTGATCGGCAATTTACCCTATCTGGAGAAACTGATCTTTTACACCATTTAAGTGGTATAAATGTCAATCAGATATATAGTATAACATCATTTTGCATTTTTGTGACAGTCCTAAACATTCTCCCCTTCCTCCACACACACGAACGGTTTTGATGTGGGTTTTGACATGTAATCATTTTGGAAATATTAAAATTTGCAACATTTCACAAGATCAGTATCGGTATCGGACCTATCGATATCAGCCGATCATGAGCAAAACAATCAGTGATCGGTATAGGTCCCAAAAAACCTGATCGGAGCATCCCAGTCTCTTAAGTTAAGTTACATGTAATTGGCCATACATACAAAAAAGGTGAATTCTTTTAAGACATTAGAGGGCAGTATTATGCGTGTCTTAAGTACCAGGTCTTATTACTTAACTTAAGACCTGGAGGCGTGATCAATGCCATTTGGCTATTCTGAGTGGCCAAACAGCATTGACCACGCCTCCAGGTCTTAAGTTAAGTAATAAGACCTGGTACTTAAGACACACATAATACTGTATCATAACTTGTAATGATGTATTTTGACAGTACACACTAGTTGTTTTCTTGTTTTACTGTGCATGCACTAGTAGTCTTGCGTGTCCAGACCATAGATCCAGACAACTATTCCACAATCTCCGAATGCTATATACAGTAGAGTCTCAAAATCCGAATAAGGAATCTGCCATTTCCATTCACGAAAACATATTTTAAAATATCTTTAGCCCTTATTTTTTTTCCTTTTTGGCTAATCAACAAGCTATATGCTTAGATGATTTCTATTTATATTAGGATAAATGTGCCTAACTGTTAGGAACCTTGATTATTTTGAGCTTTATTATTTTCTTGACAGTACCTCACAGGGAAGTTTTGAGTTCCATGCAGGGAATGCTTTGCGGATCTCTTGGGGGTCCACGACCACCTGCCTAATAATATATTACTATTAATTTTGTGCCCATCCGAACTTCGCAAGCTCATCCTTAACAACTCCCTCCCCCAGCCCCAGATTGAGTAGACCTCAAAATACATACATCCACAACATGATCTATTATATCGCATTAACCACACTGTACATAATTTGGTGTTCATATATTCAAACAGGTAAGGACTAGTTTGTTAAATGTTATATTTAATGTATTTTATTTGGGGTTTGCAGAAGGGCCTCTCTGTGTGGAGTTTGCATGTTTCTCCCTGTGTCCCCTATAGGGTAGCCTCACAAAAACGCAGTAATCCTGGTCTCTATACTGCCTCCCCCTGGTCAGCTGGGGTGCCTGAGGGAGGGGAAAGGAACTGGTTGGAATAACGTGTTACTTCCATGCGCTGTCCTACCAGGGGAAACTTCCCCCTGTCAGGTGATAAGAAGCGGCACTACTCATGCATTGAAGGAAGCTTGAGTTCAGTTCAGGGCCCTCCCGAAATTGTGAAAATAGTGGATCTAACAAGCTCACAACCGTGATTTTATGTTTTATTTTTGTGACACAACATGATTTATTTTTCTTTCAGTAATCTGTTGTTAGTTGTCTTTACAGACGCTTCCAGGCCTTGGTTGTGCCACACGAGCCGCCGTAGTCTGCTAAACAGATGTTATGTTGTTGTGTGTTTTGCCAAGTCCCAGAAAAGATGCGCTGTGATTGGTCAGTACAAAAAAAAAAAAAAGTCATCAAATGGCAGGTGTGGGGGATTTGCTAGTGTTGGAATGGCAATCAATTGGTTCATTTGTGGCACGGCCAGAGACTCTTTCTGGTGGTTCTGCACAACCACCTATCCGAGCAACTTGACACCAGGCACTGCGCTCCCTCAGGTCATCTGTGTGCCTTCCTCTCCATCCATATGCCCAAATATGGATGATTGACATTATAGTACTGACATAATTGATTTGTTTGTGTTTTGTGTGGCATCATTATCTATCCTACATTATGACGTAATCATGCAATGACATCACAACTGTGTAACTGTTCTTTAAAAACAAATGTCTGATACACTAAACATCAGTTAGTGTCTTGTACCAAGGAAGCTGGCCTTCCTTCATCCTAACAAGGTCTTCCCTAAATTAGTAGTTGTGCAGCTGTGTGAAATGTTTCACTGGACAATACATCTTCTGGAGGACAAACATGGGCGAAACAAGGCTGCTGTGGTGGTTGGACACAAGATCTACTGCTTTAGAGGAGAGAGGTACCCGAGGGAAAGATATGACATTGAAGTACACGTGTTCAACACAGAGTCTTTATGCTGGAGGGTGTTGCCCCCAGTCACACCTGGAACAGGAACTCAGCTTCTCTCCATGGATACGAGCTTCACAGCTGTGCTGATAGAATATACCGCCTACCTCTGGGGACAGTTTCCTGACAATGTGCTTCATGCATTTGATGTCGACACCCACAAATGGTTCAAACTACAGGTTTCTGGGACTGTTCCAGAGGGGATGTACTCCCATTCAGCCTGTGTCTTGGGGAAGTTCATGTATATTCATGGAGGATGGAACAAGTCTGATTCATTGACTAATGACATCTACAAGTTGGACACCACCACAATGGTCTGGGCTTTAATTAACATCAGAGGCACTAGACCACCTGCTACAGAATATCCCTCTACCACCATCATCGGGACAAAGATGTTTGTATTTGGGGGCTTGTGGTGTAGAAAGTACTACAATGCCATCAGAGTGTTTGACACCGAGACTAACCTCTGGCTGAACACACCTTCTGCACAGCTTCGTCCAGAAAAACGCTATGATCATTCAGCCTTTACCTACAATGGAGAGCTGTACATATTTGGTGGCGAAAATAAGCAGCACTTCAATGATCTGTGGAAATTCAGTCCAGAGACCTTCTCCTGGAAGAAGGTTGAGACCAAGGGGGACTGCCTGTTTCCGATGTATATGCAGTGCTGTTGCATGGTGGGAGATCGTATCATCCTTTTAGGATTCGGAAGCGACACAGATCACCTGTATGTCTTAGACCTCAGTCCTAGCCTCAAGACATTATGCAAACTAGCAGTTATTCAGTACGGTCTGGAGCAGTCAGAACTCCCACGCGACATCAGATGGGAACTGGCAGCCATGACTACCGACAGCAACTGAAAACATAACATAGTCCATTAAGCCCACTAAAACAAATAAAACAGTGAATAAATAACAATGTCATAGAGAATGAGCTCTTCATGGGCCCCAATATTCAGAAAATACCCGACAGGATCTGTGTTTTATCATAATCACTTGCCGGGTCAGAATCTGCTGTATTCCCGTGATACTCGGATCTGTCTATTATGTGTAATACCCGAGTGGATCCGAGAAGACCGTATACTACTTTGTGAATGGCGCCTGCGACACGCTGCTCTGGTGAAAGAGAAACGCAATTTGAATGTAAAACACTGGCGTACATGGATTACCCGTCAGGTTTAATATTAACAAGTAAGACGCGCGAACGCGGGAAGCAAACGCAGCTCGTAAATTGCAACAATTATAATAAATTACGTTCTAATTCTTTTTAAAGTTTTCTTTATAGGTTTTTTTTTCTCTCTTAAAAAAAAGTGTGTGTCTGTGTGTGTGTCTGTGTGTGTGTGTGTGTGTGTGCGTGTGGTTTTTTTTGTGATACAGCTGCGCCCTCTGGTGGCGGGCGGGTGGTGTCACAGCGTGACAGACAGACAGACAGACAGACAGACAGACAGACTGGCAGGCAGGCAGGCAGGCAGGCAGGCAGGCAGGCAGGCAGGCAGGCAGGCAGGCAGGCAGGCAGGCAGACAGTTCTGCCTAAAAATGGCCATAGCCGTCATGCCAAATGTGATGAGATCAGCACAAATGTGATGAGCACATTTTGGGCACATTTGAGCAAGTGGCTATGGCTGTTTATAGCCCAAGGAGTGTTTTTTTGTGCAAAAAAAACACTCCTCGCGTGGAATGGATTCAGAATCATGAATCATGAATCACTTAGTTTGACATGTCACAGCAAGAAAGTTTGACATTTTTGACATTTTTGCCTTAGGACCCAGGGTTCCCCAATTAATATTTTGACTATAGGTCAACCAGTGGTCCGGGTCCGGACCACCAGTGGTCCGGGTCCGGACCACCAGTGGTCCTTGAGGGGGTTCCAGGTGGTCCCCGGCTAAATGATGGAGAGTTGGTAACCAAATGGACTCTTATAGATCTTTAACTCTTGAGTGTAAAATGAATTCATTTTCAGGGCAGACTCCATTTGAAAAGATATGGCAGGGCTCTAGCAGTGATTCTCATCATTTTAATTTGAAGGATGCCCAGTTTGACATGCCAATTTAATGCCATTAGGTTCAGGTTCAGGTTTATTTGTCATATGTATAGATAGATACAGAGTATAAATACAATGAAATTTGTAAGTGCAAAGAAAAAAACACACACAAAAAGTGCAAGTGAAGTGACAATACAGTGCAATACAGTTGAAGGTTACATCTGGGACCTCAATTTATTATAACTTTTGTTTATTTATTTTTATATTGTAAAGTCAATGTCAACTTAACTCTGAGAGTACAAATGGAACCAAAAGACCTGTTATGGTCCATTTGGTTGTACACTCCATTTGTACACTCTGAGTGCCAAAAGCCCTTGAATATGGATTACTGTCGTTATGGTAATCTCCCACTTCATATCGCACACTAGCCTGGTAAAACCACTCGGCCTGCTGGACAACATTTTGCAAATCTGGCGAGACGGGAGGGGTTTGTTTACCCAGCCTAATCGCACACACCATACCTGTAATTTCATTAGCCCTAGAAAAAAGGGGAAAAAAGTTTTTAAAAAAAAAGAGAATTCTTCCAGGGGCCACAAGGGGGCGCCTCGCGGGCACCAAATGGCCCGCGGGCCGCCTATTGGGGAACCCTGAAGGATTAGGATGTTGGTAGGGTCACAATAAACCCCTATAAAAATTGCTCAATACCGACAGCAAGTGGATGTATATAGACAATATTTTAGGCCAATACAAAAAGACTATATACCAAATTTCCCACTTTAAACAAAAGAAGCCTGGACTAAAAGAAGCCAGCCTGAATTAAAATAGTTAATGGATGAATAAATATATATATAAATGTTGCTCTACAAGTCTGTTTAAAATGCAAAACAAGCGGCATACATGAAAAGGAAAAAACGTTGCAAAACAAACAAACCAGCTGGTGTCTAACATATTTCAGCAAAGGGTTACAATTACCTGCCTCTGTGATTGCCTACCTAAGTGGCCAATCAGTGAGCTTGTAATCGTTTATGTCCAGCCTACCAGTGATTCAACTTCCCGTCAGTATTTAAGCAGAGAATTTCCTTTTCCTTTGAAAAAAAATGCTGGTTCTTTATGTGCTGTTGTAAACAAACACAGAGGAACAATCTTTTGCAATCAGATTGGTAAGACTAAAAAAGAATCTTCCAATTCAAATCATCCATATTCTTGATGTTTTTCGATTTGTGTATTGTGTCATTTTGAACTTTGTAGAGCAGTGTGAGACCGAGTGTTGCAAATCACTGACCAGCCAGGTGATTTTGCAGTGTGAGCCCATTCATCAGTGGTGAGTGAGACAATGTATAACAATGGATGGTCATCTCATCTTAAATGGTGTTTAGCCACAAGCTGTCAAGGATTCATTTTGTGTACATGTTATATGCTGAAACACTTGTTACTGAAGGAATATTTCTGTATGGCTACATGAGTATCATGTGATTGAAGGTAAATTTTTAGTGCATCTCCTGTTGCTAGCCCGGGAGAGATACTAAGCACGTTTGAGCCATAAATACCTCCAAGTTACTTCACAAAACACCCTTTTTGGACATTGAATGTGCACTTGATGCAATTGACCGCATTTCATTGTGATGATTAATTAAGGGAGCATTTCATAGTATTTTTATTTGTGAAGAAAGAACAGTTCATTGAATATTTGGAACACTGTAAAAAGAAAAAAATTGAATGTTTTTCAATGTATTTGACGTACATGATTACAAGAAATGAGATGATTAATCTAATGCAATTAAAAAGTGTTAATTTATGCTAATTCATGGTATTTTTATTTGTGAAGAAAGAACAGTTCATTGAATATTTGGAACACTGTAAAAAGAAAAAAATTGAATGTTTTTCAATGTATTTGACGTACATGATTACAAGAAATGAGATGATTAATCTAATGCAATTAAAAAGTGTTAATTTATGCTAATTCATGGGGATTGGAGAGCCCAACTTCAGTCTCAGGGTGCCTGGGCTGAGACAGAAGAGAAACCAGAAGTCAGTCCTAACGCTGTTGAGGATCTCATGAAGCAGGTGGCAAGCCTGCAAAGTCAATTAACCAATGTCATGACTCTGAAAAAGAACAAATGTGCTAATAACAGGAATAATAATAAGCTGAAAAGAAGTCCCAGAGCCAAGTACCAGACAAGGGCATTAATAGCCTGGGAGTGGGAGCCCCCTTTTTTATTTGTATAAAGTAGCTAAAACGTTACTTTTCACAGTAACTCATTCCTTTGTGGTTTAAGTAATCAGTAAAGTAACTAAGTTACATTTGAAATTAAGTAATTAGTAACTGTAACTAGTTAATGGTTTTCAGTAACAAGCGCAACACTGAGAGGGGGTCCCTGCTTCATCTTTCTCTCAGATAAGGGGTATAAGATAAGGGGCTCCAGAGTTTACTGAGATTTTATGAAAGAATCACACCAACCTGGGCAGCGAATCCATCGCCGTAACGCATGAGCATTGCAAGATGCTCAGTTGAAATGCAGTCGACTGTAGGGCAATTTGTGTGTTAATAACCATTCAGTTCCTTGCTATTGTCTGTGCAGACATTGGTGCGTACTCATTGTCCATCCAGTTGTCCACTTTGTAGCCCCTGCCATTTCCATATGCTATCTGAGCCGACCTTCCCACCTAGAGAAAAAAAACAAGGGATTATAGACACACATCCAGAGTTGTTAACAAGCACAACACTGAGGGGGGTCCCTGCTTCATCTTCAGATAAGAGGTATAAGATAAGGGGCTCCAGAGTTTACTGAAATTTGATGAAAGGATCACACAAACCTGGGCAGCGACTCCGTCGCAAGAGCGTTACCAAGTGCTCGCAGTTAAAGTGTAACTTCGAGTAGGGCAATGTGTGCGTCTCTAAGAAGTTACAGTCGGCTGCAATTTTAGCGGCCGGCATTGGACGGTATTCTGCATCCATCCAATTGTCCTGTAGGCTCATTGCCATGTGGTTCTACTATATCCTGTAGCGAATCCATCGCCGTAACGCAAGAGCGTTACCAGGTGCTCGCAGTTAAAGTGTAACTTCGAGTAGGGCAATGTGTGCGTCTCTAAGAAGTTACAGTTGGCTGCAATTTTAGTGGCCGGCATTCTGCATCCATCCAATTGTCCACCTTGTAGCCTGTAGGCTCATTGCCATGTGGTCCTACTATATCCAGCGACCAGATGCTGCATGTGTAACGGTCCCAAGCCAGGCCGGGTACCACATTTACAGGATTGAATTATGGGTTCAATGCTTCACCGGTAGTGAAGCATTGGTCTCTGAAAAACAGAGTAAACATTCACAGGAATAAAGATCACTGAACCTTCTCTTTCGTCTCCAATACTCTGAGTTTATTCACAATAATACAATCACAATATCCATCCAGTTGTCCACTTTGTAGCCCCTGCCATTTCCATATGCTATCTGAGCTTACCTTCCCATCTAGAAAAAAACAAGGGGTTATAGACACACATCCAGAGTTGTTAACAAGCACAACACGGGGGGGGGGGGGTCCCTGCTTAATCAGTTCAGATAAGGGGTATAAGATAAGGGGCTCCAGTGTTTACTGAGATTTTATGAAAGAATCACACCAACCTGGGCAGCGAATCCATCGCCGTAACGCAAGAGCGTTACCAGGTGCTCGCAGTTGAAGTGCAAGCTCGAGTAGGGAAATGTGTGGGTTGCTAAGAATTCACAGTTGGCTATAATTCTAGCGGCCGTCATTGGACGGTATTAACTTTCCATCCAGTTGTCGACCACGTAGCCTGGCTGCCCCCCTGGTCCAAGCTGTCAAGCTTGCGCCAGTTTCCAGATGGCGCATGTCCTTATCCCACCATCTAAGTACAGAAAAAAACAAGGGGTTATAGACACACATCCAGAGTTGTTAACAAGCACAACACTGAGATGGGGGGGGGGGGGGGGGGTCCCTGCTTAATCTTCAGATAAGGGGTATAAGATAAGGGGCTCCAGAGTTTACTGAGATTTTATGAAAGAATCACACCAACCTGGGCAGCGAATCCATCGCCGTAACGCAAGAGCGTTACCAGGTGCTCGCAGTTGAAGTGCAAGCTCGAGTAGGGCAATGTGTGGGTTGCTAAGAATTCACAGCTGGCTATAATTCTAGCGGCCGTCATTGGGCGGTAGTCATCTTCCATCCAATTGTCGACCACGTAGGGTGGCAGCCGATCTGGTGTCCGCAGTCCAGCTTGCCCCAGTTTTGAGATGGCGCATGTCCTTATCTTACCATCTAAGTACAGAAAAAAACAAGGGGTTATAGACACACATCCAGAGTTGTTAACAAGCACAACACTGAGAGGAGGGGGGGGGGGGGGGGTCCCTGCTTAATCTTCAGATAAGGGGTATAAGATAAGGGGCTCCAGAGTTTACTGAGATTTTATGAAAGAATCACACCAACCTGGGCAGCGAATCCATCGCCGTAACGCAAGAGCGTTACAAGGTGCTTGCAATTAAAATGCAAGGCTGAGTACGGCAGTGTGTGATCTTCCAAGTAGTTACAGTTGGATATTATTCTTTCGGCCGTCATTGGGCGGTAGTCCTCATCCATCCAATTGTCGACCACGTAGGGTGGTACGTTCGGATCTTCATTCCGCAGTCCAGCTTGCACCAGTTTTGTGATGGCGCATGTCCTTATCTTACCATCTAAGTACAGAAAAAAACAAGGGGTTATAGACACACATCCAGAGTTGTTAACAAGCACAACACTGAGAGGGGGGGGGGGGGGTCCCTGCTTAATCTTCAGATAAGGGGTATAAGATAAGGGGCTCCAGAGGTTACTGAGATTTTATGAAAGAATCACACCAACCTGGGCAGCGAATCCATCGCCGTAACGCTAGAGCGTTACTAGGTGCTCGCAGTTAAAATGCAAGCTGGAGTACGGCAATGTGTGCCCGACAGTTGGCTATAATTCTAGCGGCCGTCGACTCCGTAACGCAAGAGTGTAACGAGGTGCTCGCAGTTAAAGTGTAGACTGGAGTAGGGCAATTTGTGATCGATTAAGAACCTAGTTGGCTTCGATTTGCTGGGGCGTCATTGGATGGTATTGGATGATATCTTGACAGTCAGATAAACTCCTCCTTGACATTAAGACTCTGAAGACAGTTGTTTCCATATCCACAGGTTTACTAACATCAAAGAAGTGTGGAACTGAAACATACAAATAAAGCATAATCAATATCCACAATATATCAAAAATAATCATGTACAATCATCAATGAACATCTAAGCATTAGTTACATACCCATGATGCTATCAAAAGGCGTATATGCAGGTAGATGTTGCTGGATTATCATAGACAAAACACACAGCTTCTCTGTGCTCAGCCATGTGCAAAACTGAATTTACTTCCTGGTTACAGGTGATCACATGACATGCTGCTGGTCACATGACTACTGCTACACTCTGCTCTTAAAGTGACCACACACAATTACAGAACATACAGCATTACTTTAAATAAAACACATTTGTAAAATATGAAAACTTGAAATGTTGTAACTAAACACTCCCCGTCTGGCGTGGTTACACGTCATTCAATAAAGCTAAGACACACATCAAAACTTCTAAACATTTGGGGGGATAAGAAGCACAATTTCTGTAACAGGCCTTCGGAAGAGTGAAGTCCCTCCTGGTTTAATGACCTTCACATCGACTTGTCGCACCCTGCCGTCTTTGCTAGGGAAGGTCTGAGTTATGAGACCAAGAGGCCATTCATTTCTTGAGACTTGGCTGTTCTTGAGGAGAACAACACTTCCAGGCTCAATGTTCGGATGAATGGACTGCCACGTTCTGCGTGGCTGTAGTGTTGGGAGGAATTGCTTCCGCCATCGGTCCCAGAAGGTGTTGGACAGGTGCTGAACCTGCCGCCACTGACTCTTGTAGAGGTCCGAAGCTCCAAAGTCACCTGCAGGAGCAGGTACACTGTTCACTTTCTGTGTGAGAAGAGCAGCTGGTGTGAGTATGAAGGAGTCATCAGGGTCAGTTGTCACAGGCACAAGAGGTCTGGCGTTGATAATGGCTGCTACTTCTGCCATAAAGGTTACCAGAACTTCATGTGTAAGTTTGTCTTTGCGCTGGAGAAACATGGAGTCGAGAATTCTCCTTGCGAGACCAATCATTCTTTCCCAAGTTCCACCGAAATGGGAAGCATGCGGAGGATTAAAGGTCCAAGTGCAGGCTTGGTCTGCTAGGTAGGTCTTCACAGCTGTGTTGTCAATGTTTGAAGGTATCTTCAAGTCCTTGCATGCACCAACGAAGTTGGTGCCACGGTCTGAGCGGATATGTTTGACGGGCCCACGCACAGCAATGAAACGCCTTAGTGCGTTGATGAAACTGGATGTGTCAAGGGATTCAATTACTTCTATATGAACGGCTCTTACGCTCATGCAGGTAAAGATTACGGCCCACCGTTTACTGTGTGAAAGGCCTCCTCTGGTCCGACGTGAAGAGACATTCCACAGGCCAAACACGTCAAGCCCAATATTTGTGAAGGGCGGGTCTGTTGACTGATGCACTGATGAATGACGCTGCTCACTTTCCTCTTCCCACCAACTATCCAAAAGCCGGCTGAGCGGATGGCTCCTTCCGTAAAGTGACGTCCTTGATGGTGGATCTCTTCGTGATAGTGTCTGATGATCAAAGTTGCGATGTGGTGTTTGCCGGGAATAATCAAAGGAGTTCTTTCACTCTGATCAAGGCTTGAATGGTGGAGGCGTCCTCCGACTCGTAGAAGGCCTTGTCAATGAATGGATCCAGATTTTTGAGAGGACTTCTTCTGGGTATCTTCTCGTGCTTTTGGATACATTTGATCTCTTGACCATAAACTTCTTCTTGTACTGCTTGGATGATGATTGCTGAGGCTTGATCGGATTCCTCGGTTGTGAATTCTGCTTTGCAGTAATGCCAGCTCTTGCAAGAGCTGTCCTTCTGAGTTGTCTTGAAGAGACGGGCTATGTGTAGGAGGCGAGTAATAGCACGACTTAGTGACTTCCAAGACGAAAACTTGGTGAATCTTTGGGAACCAAGCTGCTTAGATGATGTGGCGGTGCTTAAAGTTGACACCAGTGGTCGGATGTCTGAGTTTGGATCGACAAGGTTGTGAGTGCTCTCAGAGACACTTTGTAAGGAGAGAAAGGCAGGTCCACTGAATCAGTTGGTGTTCTTTAACAGATTAATCGCCCAGGACGAAGTTCTTTGTCCTTTCTATTAGTAACGCCCGACGCTCAGGACGAAGTATTGCCCTAAAGACGAAGTTTATTGATACGAGAACAGATCGCCTGGCTGTATAGCCCAGGCGCGCCTGCTGGGCTCTCCTCGGTGACGCGCAAGACTGAGACGTCATCAAAAAACTCCCTCCTCTGTTTAGCTGACGAAAACGAAAATCTTAAAACGTTCATAAATCGCGATCTAAATCATCCCGTATTTTTCTGAAAAAAGATCCTGTGTTAGACGGCGCTCCGCGGTCCAGTCGCTAGTCTCGATAGATTTATTCTTGTCTCCCGTTGTTGTTGATCGATTCTAAAGTGCTGTGGCTATTGTTAGCTGCTACACAACATCATGAACTTCCGGCCGGTCCGTCCGGAAAAGGCGTCCGTGTTTATAAATCGACTGGGCGCATGAATGTAATGGATTAAATAGTTCCGGGCAATTAAAGTGTTAACTGACATGCAGCAACAGAACGTGTCCCATGATCTGCAGGGTTCTGGTTTGTTGGCACATAGCACCACTGGTCTGGACGGGAGGATCTTCGGATACGCAGTACCCGGTTACTGACATAAACATAAAAGCGTCTGCTTTCATTTGAAATGTAACCCAGAACCACCTTGCTATCTGAGTAGTAGGTTATGGCATCGAGCTGAAGGTCCAGTTCTGCTGAGATTAAGTCTGCTAACTCAACACAAAGCACTGCAGCGCAAAGTTCCAGTCTTGGAATTGTGTGCTCAGGACGGGGTGCTAGCTTGGCCTTTCCCATTACAAACCCAACATGAATTTCTCCAGCAGCGTCTGAGTTTTAAATATGCCACTGCGGCGATAGCTTTGGTTGACACGTCACAGAACACGCACAGTTCTCTTCTGACAGCTGCTGAAGGTGAAGTTTTAGCATAGGGTCTGGAGATGGAAATATTGGACAGCTCTGTCAAAGAAGCTCTCCATGATGTCCACGCTTCTGCCATGTCGTCAGGTAATGGTGTGTCCCAGTCACCATTCTCAGTAGTAAGTTCCCTCAGAATAGCCTTGCCTTCGATAGTGACCGGTGCTACAAATCCAAGGGGATCGTAGAGGCTGTTAATGATGGATAAAACACCTCGCCGGGTGTAAGGTTTTATCTCGTCAGAGACGCTGAAGAGGAAGCAGTCTGTTTGGAGGTTCCAATTGAGTCCAAGACTGCGTTGCATAGGGATAGTGTCTGCCTCGAGGTCGAGGTCTTTAAGGTCGCTTGCATGGTCTTTGGGCGGAAAGGCTTCCATGAGCTCTTTGTTGTTTGCTGCAATCTTATGCAGCCTCAGGTTTGATTGAGCGAGGACGTCCTGTGTCTTTTTTAGCAAGTCGATAGCGGCTTCGACTGTAGGCAAGGACTTCAGACCATCATCTACATAGAAGTCACGCATTACAAAGTGCTTGACATCAGGGTCGACGTGGAACTCGCTGCTCTGAACAGATTGGTGTAGGCCATGAATAGCCACTGCAGGTGAGGGGCTATTACCGAAGACGTGGACTGTCATTCGGTACTCGAAAATCTCTTTGGAGGGGTCGTTCTCTTGGAACCAGAGGAACCGTAGGAAGTTCCTGTCTTCTTCTCTGACTAGGAAACTATAGAACATCTGTTTTATGTCTGCTGTAAAGGCGATTGCTTCTTTCCTGAAGCGGATCAGTACACCAAGCAGTGTGTTGTTCAAATCAGGCCCAGTTAACAGCACATCGTTGAGCGATACACCGTATTGGGCACTAGAATCAAACACCACTCGGATCTTCCTGGGTTTCTTTGGATGGTACACGCCGAATGTGGGCAAGTACCACCGTTCCTCCTCTTCACTGATAGGAGGGGCTAACTCAGCGTGGCCATTTTCGAACATCTTGTCCATGAAGCTGAGGAAGTGTTCTCTCATTTCAGGCTTCTTCTCAAAGTTGCGCCTGAGAGACATGAGACACTTCAGTGCTTGGGGCCTGTTGTTAGGGAGCCTTTGTTGTGGGCACTTGAAAGGTAATAGGGCAACCCAACGGTTGCTTGAATCTCTTCTTAGTCCTTCATCCATTATTTCCATGAAGGAGATATCCTGAATTGAGGGAGCCACCTGATTGTCGTCTTTGGTTCGCTTAAAGACAGTGCATCCCAAGTGGTCAGGATCACAGGTGGTTTTCTCCTCAGATGTTGGGGGGTGGTTGGTGACCTGCACATCACTGTATGTTTCTTTTACATGGAACACGTTAGGGCATGGTTCAAAGAGTAGGGCGTTTTGGCTCTGTGGTGTTCGTGAAGAAGGTGTTGACCGATGGTGGTTTGTGGACGCTACCTAAACATACATTGCCTACAATGACCCAACCCAAATCCAACTTCTGAGCATAGGGTAGGTTGTGAGGGCCGTTCACCTGTTTGCGGACTTTATGCACCCTGATAATGTCCCGACCCAAGAGAAGCAAGATTGGGGCATGTGGGTCGATGTCCGGGATGAGGTGTGCAACTGACTTTAGGTGTGCATGATGAAGAGCGACATTGGGGGTTGGAATATCATCTCTATTATTGGGAATGTCGTTGCATTCTATGAGACTTGGTAAAGGGATGCGAACAGTTCCATCCAGAGATTCCACTTCATAGCCACTGGCCCTTCTTCCTGTGGACTGTTTTACTCCAGCACACGTTCTCAGCGTGTAAGGAGCGCTTGGACTTTGGTCACTGAACACGTCGAAGAACTGTGAACGAACTAGCGACCTGTTGCTCTGTTCGTCCAAAATCGCATACAATTTCACTGCTTTGTCTCTTTGGCCAGATGGATATACTTTGACAAGACTGATTTTGCAGCAGGATCGGTCTGTCAGATCTCCGCCACAGACTTTAGTGCATCTGGTGGTAACCTCAGATTGGGGGGATGTTTCCTCATCCTCCTCGCCGTGCTCAGATGCAGGAGCTGCCTCTACTATCCAGGGTGCAGGTCCGGGGCGAAGCGCTGTGTGGTGTCTCTCACTTTTACATTCGGAGCATTGCACCTTAGCTTTACAGTCCTTTGCAAAATGTGTAGACGATGAACAGCATTTAAAGGACCTATAACATAAAATTCAACTTTTTCTATTTATGTTGTGTTTTTGGGGCTCCCATATGTGTTTTCTATCCCCACAAATAACACATTTTGAACAATCAGGCTTTCATATCATATGGGTGCTTTAATGGAAATTGCTCTCAGGAACAGCTCGACTGATTTTGGCCTCATCGTGATGTCATCAATGTCACCCTACTTTGTATAATTCCACCTCTTCTTCAGTCTTCAGTTCCAAATTTGCATTTCCACTTTGTTTACAATGTCCGCCATTGTTGATTTTCCAAGCTGGCATGGAATGGAAACAAGCCTGGATTTATCTAGCATCAGTATTATAATGACTCAAATATTAAATAATCTGCATATCAGCACCCCCGCCACCTCAGGACATTGTGGTACTGCAGCTAAAACTGCTTTCAAAGTCCAGAAAGAAAAGACAAGGACTGGTTATATCAGAGTGGTGATTGAGGCTCAAACATTAGAATTAAGTTTGAGGGACATAGACAATATGATATTAAATATTAAAAACAGTTTTAAAATGCATGTTATTTGCACTTTAAAGCACACGTTATTCTCTTTTAAGAATGTCTTGCATTCTTCGATGGGCTTTTCCCGGAAGGCACGACACTTACGTAGAGGGTGCGGTTTCCTGTGAATGGGGCATAGTTTATTGCAGTCATCAGATTTTGTTTGGGGCTCGCCAGCATCTGAAGTGGCTTTAGGAGAAACCTTGGTTTTGTGGACATAGACTTCCCGTGGTCTGTTTGACTTCCAAACTGTTTTCTCAGTCTTGGGAGCCGTGTCTGATTGAGACAGGAAGTTGAAGCCTCTCTTTAGCCTCTTGGTTAATGAATTGCACGAAGAAGGAAAAGGGGGGATAATGAACATGATTTCGATGCTTAAAGGATGCACCGGCTGATGCCCACTTTTCCTGTAGACGAAATGGGAGCTTCTGCACTATTGGGTTGACTCCTCTTGCTGTGTCGAGTAGAGCGAGACCTGGCAAGTCTCCTTCTCGCTTGGCAGAATTAAGTTCCATTAGTAGGTCACTCAACTTTGTTATTTTAGAATAATCTCGGCTTGTTATTTTTGGAAAGGTTTCAAGTCGCTTGAACAGAGAATCTTCAATCTTCAAACTTCTGTTGAGCCATAAGTTTGATCAAGTCCGTCCCATATCATTTCCAATCCATCCTCTGGGTGATTGATGTGTATTGCTCTTAATTGTTCGACTTGTTCTGCTGAGTTTTTACCAAGCCACTTAAGCAGAAGATCCATCTCCTCACTTGGTGTCAGATTCAATCCAGTGGTTGCAGACTCAAAAGAGCGTTTCCAGGCTCTGTAGTTCTGAGGCTTGTCATTGAATTGAAGTAAGCCTGTAGCCACAAGCTCACGACGGGCTAGGTATCTAACGAAGTCATTAATGTTCGAGCTGTCATTTTTGGTGTTTGGAGAGGGAGAACGGCTGTTGTCATTTTGCGATCTGGAATGCCGAACATAAGTAGCATGTTGCATTTTGGACTTAACTTTACGTGGCTCATCAGCAGTATTAGCTTGATCTGGAAAGAAAGGTTTGGCTTCAGTTTTGAGAAGTGAAAAGCGTGGTTCTGTTCTTACTGGGGGACTATTATCATGTGCCTGGCATTCTGCTTGGACTTGTTGTGACTGTTGCATTTTAACTTGGTCAATGACATATTGTTCAGTGCGTTGTGCGGTGTCCAAGGGAGCAGAATCTAAGTTTAACTCACTGCGTTTCTCACTAGCTGCATCAGCAGCAGCTTCGAGTATTTCCATTTCCACTTCTGCTGCAGCTGCCTCTTTTGTTTATAGTTGAGCATGTCCATGGATGCTTCCACTTGAGCTTTTTCTAGCTTTAGATTAATTTCCTCTTGAGCAAAGGCAAGACGGGTTTTAGCTGCCTCTGCTTTTGCTCTCGCCTTGGCTGCAGCAGAGCCAGTTGATCGCGATGAACATGTGACACGGGAGCGCGTCTTTAATGTTGCTTCCTCGGAAGGTGTTTTTTTAGACATGGTGCAGTCGAATGATGTACCTCTGTTTGTACACTGCTTTGCTGGTAGCACTGGTTGTGTGTGACAGCGTCGTATTGATAGATTCCAGCTTTCACTGTACTGTCCTCAATATAAGTGGCTAGATATCTTGACAGTCAGATAAACTCCTCCTTGACATTAAGACTCTGAAGACAGTTGTTTCCATATCCACAGGTTTACTAACATCAAAGAAGTGTGAAACTGAAACATACAAATAAAGCATAATCAATATCCACAATATATCAAAAATAATCATGTACAATCATCAATGAACATCTAAGCATTAGTTACATACCCATGATGCTATCAAAAGGCGTATATGCAGGTAGATGTTGCTGGATTATCATAGACAAAACACACAGCTTCTCTGTGCTCAGCCATGTGCAAAACTCCTTCTTCTTCTTCTTCGTGGGGTTTTATGGCGGTTGGCATCCAAATAGTTGCATTATCGCCCCCTTCTGATCCGTGTGTGGATCAGACAAACTAAAACTTATTTCTATACTATAACTTATCACCGTCCTGTGCAAACGTAATAGTGCCCACTCCAAAGTGATCCCCCTCCCCATTGTCCACTCTGTGCGCTACATCCCAGACCCTGTGGCCTGAGATGGTGTGAATTCCTCTCTCAGCACAACATCCACGTCTTCTGCAGTGACATCCAGCACACCCAGGAACCTCCTCGCCGCTTTCAGCACCATCTTAATTCGTTCCGACTTCGTTTGTATGTCAGCCGCGCAGTTTATGATCATTGCAATGAATGCCAAGAACCGTTTCTTGTCCATACAGATGTTGTTATCACTTAAGCCTACATTGCGTCCCCCCTCATTTGCCTGCTGTACTTCCACTGGTGCTTTTCCATCATTGGCCTTGCTCCTCTCCACTCTCTTTACAGCATCAGCGTAGGACAGTCCTTTCCCTTCTGCCCTAACCCTGCTCACCATAATCTCCTTCTCTCTTTTAGGACACACAGCTGATCCAGTGTAATGTCCCCCACCACAGTGCACACACTTTAGTTCTTCTTGGCTTTCTTTACATTCCTCTTCTTTGCAATTTTCCTCCCCACACCTCCCACACTTTCTGTTCTCCCTGCACACTGCTGCCACATGGCCATATTTTTTGGCAACAATAGCACCTGAGCGGTGCTCTTTCATATGGCCTGACCCGATAGCTCATGTAAGTCAGGTACACTCTCTGGGGTAAATGCTCTCCTGCAAACGTCAAACAAACTGACCCACTTTCCTCTCGTTTCCCATCTCGGACCATGTACAACCCAGATTCGGCACAAACAAGGGACTAAATTCTTTTCGCTCCTATGCCACCAAAATGTGGAACGCCCTACCAACTGTCATTAAGACATGCGAATCCCTTGACTCCTTCAAAACCGCTCTCAAAGGGCACCTACGGATGGCTGCAATTCGAAACTGGCCCCCGTAAAATCTGAATCCCCCCCCCCCGCCCCCCCCCTTTTTTCCCCTCACTGTATATATTTCTTTTCCCTTTTTACCTCCTTTATGATGAATTCCTGTTCTATCTATAGAAGTGTCTATTTGTACGTCTCTAAATGTTTTGATGATTTGAACATGGTGGACCCTATTGGAAACAAGTGTAATGCTTAATTGGGTCGTCCACTCACAGTTAACAGCCTTTGTATTGAGTTTGTGCTTGAAATGTACTGTAATTCTGCAAACTGTTAATAAATTCTTCAATCAATCAATCAATCGGAATCTGGACAATCTTTTTGCCTCACACACCTTCAACAAGGCTCAAACGCTTGTGGCTTCAATGACAGTGGAACTCCACTTATAATTCCCTTGCTCCGTTTATCTTCAAGGCGAAAGGTACTCACGTCATGCTCCCCGTATTTGTTAATGTTCAGAGCCCTGTTCACCTGCTTTGCACTGCACTCAAAAATCACCAGACCACTCCTAGTAACCCTCAAGGATTTAATTTCCCCCACTTTCTTCTCAACAAACTTTCCCAGCGCATATTGGTCATTAAAAATGCCGTCGACCTGCGCCTCCGCTCTCATACCAATAATGAATCTCTCTTCATCACTTTCTGAATTGTTTGATCCCATTCCTTTCTTTCTTTTCTTTTCTTGTTTAAATCCATCCTTATTTCCATCACTGCATGTTTGACTGTCATGATCAGAATCCTCCTGACAACTGCATTTCCCCCTCCTCCATTCCTCCGTCTCCGAAACAATCCGGTTGCCTCAAGCGACGCTCCTACAAGCTACAGCACACAGCGGCCTACGTACATGTGCAAAACTGAATTTACTTCCTGGTTACAGGTGATCACATGACATGCTGCTGGTCACATGACTACTGCTACACTCTGCTCTTAAAGTGACCACACACAATTACAGAACATACAGCATTACTTTAAATAAAACACATTTGTAAAATATTAAATTGCAACTTGAAATGTTGTAACTAAACAGTAGGTATGTTTTAGGCCAGAGCCATAGAGTAAGACAGAGTTACTTACAGCAACTCTGTTCACTTCATGGGGCCAGGCTCTTCTACATAGACATCTATTGAAAGGGACAACCGGTCGGAATGCATTGGAGTCTGGGCAGTACATGAAACACATGACCAGGCTGTTCCCCTGTCACAGTACGAGCAGGAGGTTTTCGGACCCAAGCGCAGGACGGAGGCAGAGAGGCAAAGTAGTGGAATAGGACGTTTATTTCCAAAAATCCAGGAACACGACAAGAGCTAGGAATACACTGGGAGTTCAAAACACCAGTGACATAAAACAATGATCTGACAAAGGAAATGAAAAACCAGGAGAGTATAAATACACAAAGACACAGGTGAAATCAACAGATAATCAACACAATGATTGGCTAAAAGACTAACAAGACAAGGTGGAAACACTATGGTAATCAGGGTACTGGTGAGACAACACAGGTAACATGAGCAACACAGGAAACACTAACAGACTGCAAAATAAAAGGACACAAGTGTAAAGTAAAACCAAAACCAAGAACAAGGAACACTAGAAAAACATAACACATGTCACGGACCGTGACAGTGCCTCCCCCTTAAGGCATGGATTCCAGACATGCCTCAATAAAGTCAAGAGCATCGAGCAGGGTGGGTGGCGGGGGTCTGGAGGAGGGCAAGAGGGGCAGACCAGGCAACGTCAGGGGGCCAGCCTGGATAATGGACAGAGGCGGGGGTAACCTCAGGGGGACGGCCTGGAGGATAGACCAGGGTTGAGAAGGTGATGTCCGGAGGTCGGCCTGGAGGCCGGGACGAGAGGGGGGCACCGTCTGGAGGTCGGCTTGGAGGCCGAGACGAGAAGGGGGCGCCGTCCGGAGGTCGGCCTGGAGGCCGAGACGAGAAGGGGGTGCCGTCAGGTTGGCCTGGAGGCCGAGGCGAGGCGGAGGACCTTGGAAGCGGCACGGGAGGCAGGGCTGCAGGCACGGGAGGCGGGGCTGCAGTCACTGGAGGCGGGGCTGCAGTCACGGGAAGCGGGACTGCAGTCATGGAAGGCGGGGCTGCAGTCATGGGAGGCGGGGCTGCAGTCACGGGAGGCGGGGCTGCAGTCATGGGAGGCGGGGCTGCAGGTGGGGCTGCAGACACGGGAGGCGGGGCTGCAGTCATGGGAGGCGGGGCTGCAGGTGGGGCTGCAGACACGGGAGGCGGGGCTGCAGTCATGGGAGGCGGGGCTGCAGGTGGGGCTGCAGACACGGGAGGCGGGGCTGCAGTCATGGGAGGCGGGGCTGCAGTCATGGGAGGCGGGGCTGCAGGTGGGGTTGCAGACACGGGAGGCGGGGCTGCAGTCATGGGAGGCGGGGCTGCAGGTGGGGCTGCAGACACGGGAGGCGGGGCTGCAGTCATGGGAGGCGGGGCTGCAGGTGGGGCTGCAGACACGGGAGGCGGGGCTGCAGTCATGGGAGGCGGGGCTGCAGGTGGGGCTGCAGACACGGGAGGCGGGGCTGCAGTCATGGGAGGCGGGGCTGCAGGTGGGGCTGCAGACACGGGAGGCGTTGCTGCAGTCATGGGAGGCAGGGCTGCAGTCATGGGAGGCGGGGCTGCAGTCATGGGAGGCGGGGCTGCAGCCACGGGTGGTGGGGCTGCAGGCGGGGCCGCAGACACGGGAGGCAGGGCCGCAGACACGGGTGGCGGGGCTGCAGACACGGGTGGCGGGGCTGCAGTCTCAGGCAGCTGAAGGAAGCAGCTGAACATAAATCCAATGAGCAGGGCTTCCATGACATCAGGCAGACACTGGTCACCAGTGGGGACGACTGACAAGGGCTCTGGCAGGTCGTCAGCCAATAGGACTGCTGAGGGTGCAGAAGGCGCAGGCCGGCCATATAAGGAGATGGCTGGCAGGGGCTCTGGCAGGTCAACAGCGGATAGAGCCGGCGAGGGTGCAGAGGGCACAGGCAGGTCCCCAACGGCGACGGCAGGCTGGAAGGGCTTGTGGATGCTGGGCAACATGGTGCTGGGCAGTAGAGTGCCGGGCAGCGGAGAGCTGGGCTGGCTTGGACTCTGGGGAGCTGGTGACGAATTGGGCTGAACTTGAAAGGCAGGGGAGACTGGAGGGACCTCTTCAGTGGGTAACTGAGGGAAAGGTGCACCCCTACTCTCCCATCTGAAAAATGCCACATATTGGGCAAATTCACGATCCTGCCTCCAGTATTTAGCCAGTTGTTCAATGAACTGTGGTTCTTCATAAAAAACATCCTTTGTTACTCCAAAGTCTTTATAAGAAAAAGGTAGATCAGCCATGGTGGACGGCCTCAGCAGCAAAAAGTCCAAAAAACTAAAATCAAAAAATCAAACCTCTGTCCGCTGGGTCCAGGCAGGTCAGATCATTCTGTCACAGTACGAGCAGGAGGTTTTCGGACCCAAGCGCAGGACGGAGGCAGAGAGGCAAAGTAGTGGAATAGTAGGACGTTTATTTCCAAAAATCCAGGAACACGACAAGAGCTAGGAATACACTGGGAGTTCAAAACACCAGTGACATAAAACAATGATCTGACAAAGGAAATGAAAAACCAGGAGAGTATAAATACACAAAGACACAGGTGAAATCAACAGATAATCAACACAATGATTGGCTAAAAGACTAACAAGACAAGGTGGAAACACTAGGGTAATCAGGGTACTGGTGAGACAACACAGGTAACATGAGCAACACAGGAAACACTAACAGACTGCAAAATAAAAGGACACAAGTGTAAAGTAAAACCAAAACCAAGAACAAGGAACACTAGAAAAACATAACACATGTCACAGACCGTGACAGTTCCCCCTTAAGTCTTATTCTATGGCTCTGTTTTGTAGGCCTACTATCTAAACCAGTGGTTTTCAATGCCCATTATTTATTCAATTGTGTAGATTGTAGACTTCTTGTAAATTAAGTAATGCAGATATTTAACAATTTAACTCTTGAGCGTAAACTGAAACCAGTTTACACTCACCGTGTGTGTGTGTGTGTGTGTGTGTGTGTGTGTGTGTGTGTGTGTGTGTGTGTGTGTGTGTGTGTGTGTGTGTGTGTGTGTGTGTGTGTGTGTGTGTGTGCGTGCGTGCGTGCGTGCGTGCGTGCGTGCGTGCGTGCGTGCGTGCGTGCGTGCGTTATCGGATCCAATTTCCAGCTGTTATAAATCCTTTTGAACTGAATAGTGTTAAATTGTCCTGGCTGGTCCACCTTATGACCTCAGCCCATGCCAGCAGTGGAAACCAGATGGTTCTTCTGGCATTGGCTTGGCTCATGTCAAAACTAAAATGACACTGAATCCCTGACTGAAAGGCTGTGTAGGCTACTTAAAATGCTTTGGTAGAAGGTGTTCTAGCAGGCCATTTACCAATATAATTGAGGGACTGATGTCTTTGTTTTGTACATAAGCCCATTACAATTAGCAGGGCTTGAAAGGCCCTGTAATAGGCCAAGTAATAAATCTTTCCGTACATTCAATTTTTACTTGTCTGACAAGTGACTCTTGGTTTCACTTTTTCTCCTAGCAGCCAACAATATTGTCTGGCATTATTGCCTGCCTTTCCTAATAATCACCTTTCCAATAATATTCTTAATAGCCCTAGAATGTCTGTAATCTTACATACATTTCTTACACACACTTATTTAGTGTTTATAAATAGAAATGTAAAAATGTCAAAGTAGCCAAGCTATTGGTCTGGGAATCTTAGTCAGAGGTGCTGACTTTATGCACAACATCTTTTCACACAGCCCACATTAGGTAGAGGCAGAGCTGTAGTGGCTGGAGGAGATGGAAGTATTATCTCCCTGCCTGTTCTGATTCGAGTATCACTTTGTTGCCCAAAATGACCATTTCCATTACCTCAAATAAGTCCTAACCCCAGCAGCAGTGAACCTGATTCGGAGGCTGGTGCAGAACATCCATCACAAAGTTCATGTTTAGTCAATAGTATACTGGGATAGTACATCACCAGAGCAATCTGTTTGTTCCAGCAGTATGCCACTGAATTTGTTCTCACATGAGCAGGCAGGCAGCAATGAAACTGAAGATCTACAATAGTCTTGAATGGCTCGGCTCCATGTTAGGGAATGTACAGTACCTAATTATAGTGTACACTAGTACACAGCATCTTACAGAAAAAAATAGCATAGTAAGCTCGGGAATACCAGTGTCCCTCACCTCATATGTTTGAGCTGAGCGGCACACTTTTGCAAAGTGCCCAGTCTTTCCACATGATTTGCACATTTTGTTTTGTAAAAGGATAGTTTGTCAGGTGCTTAACCGAGTCCCACCACCTGTAACATTTGTGTGTATGTTCAGAATTTATTTCACCTTCCTTTTGGTTACCTGCGCTTTTGCAAAGGGGCAGTGCCCTCTACTACTTCTCCAAAATGAGTGACACCCACAGCCACATGAGGGAGCAACAACAATCTGGTACCACCCATCTATAGAACAAATGGGAAAATTCTCATTCTACTACTCTGGCACCAAAATCTGGAAGGGGACTTTTCCTGACCTTCCAATCACTAGTTTCAGTATAGTCCATGATATGTCATGGCCAAATGGATATCTCTATAATATCCCCATGTGTGTCGTCTGACCGCACGTCGATACTGGCACAAATTGGGTGCCAGTGGTTGACAAATGAATGGAGGTGAGTCACCTCAATTCATTTGTCAACAAATGGGGTGACTCACTCAGCTTGTGTCAAAGTGGAGGAACTAGGGGAGGGTCAGGATGTGATGTTTTTGTCCATTGGCCCACCGATTCTCAAGGTAGGGGGTCCAGGGGGTCCCCAGCAGAATTAGCATCAGTTTACTTGAAACACCTCAGCCCTATTTAATCCGGGAATTCCCTCTTTGGTTTCCCATGTTTCTGGGTGTTACAGTCGGATTGCAACTTCAACAAGTGATACATTCAATATACTGTATATCTCCTTTTGGGCCGAGAAGTCTGCACAGGGCTGCTATCGCCAGACAGACTCTGGCCAAGGGTAAGCAGACTTGGCTGTCAGACAGCATGATTTGTCCACAGCCCCACCCTCCTGTAACTCAGATCATGAATACATGCATTCACATATAATGGATTGGGAGTTGGGACGTATACACTTGGGTGATGCATATTGTTTAGTGTTAGTTCTCAATGAAAATGTTCCTACTCTCTTTCTATATGGATGTGCAGTATATCTATCTATAGATTTAGATCTATCTATCTATCTATCTATCTATCTATCTATCTATCTATCTATCTATCTATCTACTGTATCTATCTATCGTGCATGCGTGCACATGTGTATGCGTTTACTGTGAAATCACGTAAGTCACGTAGGAATAACAGCTTATTGGCAATGCTCACTGTGATTAACAACATGATTAAAAGCTGTATAGGGCTAGGCCAGCCAACACATTGCTACTGTAAGTTATCCGGGAGTGGAGTACTATCAATTCAAACCATATTGGCACACATATAAATCTGCTAATGGTTCATACATTATGCAAACCTGGCCAGCCCAGGTGGTGATGTCCAGGTCAAAGTTTTCTTTTATAATGTTTTTCTTTATCTGTATCTTATCTGTATCTTATCTGTATCTTATCTGTATCTTATCTTATCTGTATCTGTATCTTACCCGGAACTTTGTTTCATTCTTACTAATACTGGCCCAACCTAACCTTAACCTAACCACAACCTCATGCTTAACTTCAAAATCCCTAACCCTTAAAATATACCAAACCTCTAGTCTAAATAGATCATCCTAACATTGTTATTATTATTTCATTTTATATCATTTTTTATACTGTATCACCCTCCCTCAAAAAATGCAAATCACTGTCGTCCTTTAAAACAGACCTGAAAATCCACCTTTCAGCCACGCTGTGCAAGACCTACGCTGTAGAGTGTATAATTCTTTTGTGGCAGAAGTTGTGGGATTTTGACGGAAGTAATTCAAGGAAATTACGTTGACGCTTTACAAATCTGAGTGTGATTGGTCTAAAAAAAATATCGTATCCGGGGGAAATACATCTGACGGATGTTCCAGCCAGACACTTCCGCCGATACTCTCTCTGCCTTAGGTTGTGACCATAGGCTTTTCTCTTTGCAGATGAGTAAGGCTCTGACCAAGGCTACCTTTCAGGGAGAGGAAATGATTTCTCCTCCTTTAGTCAAGTGACTACCCCCCAGTGCCCCACCTCTTTATAACCCACACCTTTTTTCCCCCAACCAGTAGCTACATATAATTTTTTATAATTACCCGGTATTACCTTTTATGGTGATTTGAATTTTGTTGTTATTTTTCATGATTATGAATTGAATACCCAGGAACTGAATGGAAACTAGACCGCAAGGACTTTTTTCGTGGACTAAATGTTTGACTGTACGTTTACATTTCTGCCAATAAAGTATTCAATTCAATTCAATTTCACATACAGTAGTATGTCTGTCCAAAATGTTTCAACGCAAGCGCAACAGCTGATCACAGCTCATCACAGATTACATGATCGTTGAATGTAAAATTAAACAGAGCTTGGCTAGTGGGGATACATGCTTGTTAACCATAAAAAAAATACAGTTTCCCTCATGGGGACCATAACCATGCAGGTTTCGATTTTCTCTTGTTTAACTATCTCTGCAGGGACCAGAAGATAGTAAAACATGACACACGCACTCATCAACAGTGACACACACACACACACACACACACACACAGTCAATATTTGTTGTTGGTCAGATTTTTATCTGACAGACATACCGGAAAGAGACATTTCCAGTGATTTAGAAATATTTGTATTACGTGTTACTGCTGTCACCCACTAATCACATTTATCATGTAGGCTACCACACACATTTCCTCTCTGTCTTTACAGTAACTCAGACTAACTCTCTAACAATCACTTTCTTAGATATTTTTCTCTCTCTTTCTCTCTTTTCACACACACACACACACACACACACACACACACACACACACACACACACACACACACACACACACACACACACACACACACACACACACACACACACACACACACACACACACAGGCCTCCCAGGTGAGTAAACAGTGCTGTACTTTGGAGTGGGACATCAGTCTAGTTCAGTTTTGCAGCTCTTTAAAAATCCAGCACACATGGTCAGCGCTGACAAGATGGCCAGGCTGTATTTATTGCTCCTCACCACTGCTTGCTTACTGCTGGACACATGCAGTCTGGGGGCCGGAGACACTGAGGGAGATGCAGGTAAGAGCCAGGAAATCATAGTTACTGAAGACAGTATGGTGTCATACATATACTGTCTATGATGTACAGTAAAGGTAATATCGCAAGAGCATTGAAAAAACACATCTCTGAACAAACAAAAATGAAAAATAGCTACGGAGACATGTAAGTTACTCATGTAAGTTACTCATGAGACATGTAACCGATACTGTACATTATTTTTGTAATAGGTATATTGGAGTCAAACAGGCCTATATTTTGATTTATGATGGGATAGGAAAGTCCAAATGGCGTATTTTCAATCTACCTTACTTGATCCATGACCTGGCTGCAAACTTGACCAGCAGGTCGTCTCCAAGGCAACCGGTTTAATATAATTGGCAAGTGATAGGTTGGATGGTTGGCATTGAAATAGCTTGGGGAAAAGCACTGTCAACCTATTTAGTTTGTTTATTCATCATTACATACAGAGCGGTGTCATTGGAGTTATCAGATGGACACCTCCACAGATGTTTGACTACAGGTTCCCTCTGACTACAGGTTCCCTCTGTCAGGTTCCCTCTGACTACAGGTTCCCTCTGTCAGGTTCCCTCTGACTACAGGTTCCCTCTGTCAGGTTCCCTCTGACTACAGGTTCCCTCTGACTACAGGTTCCCTCTGTCAGGTTCCCTCTGACTACAGGTTCCCTCTGACTACAGGTTCCCTCTGTCAGGTTCCCTCTGACTACAGGTTCCCTCTGTCAGGTTCCCTCTGACTACAGGTTCCCTCTGACTACAGGTTCCCTCTGTCAGGTTCCCTCTGACTACAGGTTCCCTCTGACTACAGGTTCCCTCTGACTACAGGTTCCCCTGTACTCGAGTAAGCAGACAGAGTAGACAATACAATTAAAATGTATGTGAAAAATGATGAGTGTATTAGATTCTGGACAAACAGACCAGAATATTGTTCCCAAAAGTGTTGGTTTCTGTGATGAGGGGGATTTAGTAAGGAGATCATACCAAATCAAAAACACTATTACCAAAGTCTGTTGCATCTGAGTATGAAGAATAGAGTTTGGCACTGATCGAGCCAACAGTTTGTGAGATTTGCTCCGGCCTACGGATATAGACACACTGACACAGAGACGAAATGTTTTTATAATCGTCATGGGGGCCCGCTAACCCTAACCCGCTACATTGTAAATACATTCATAACGTTCTTAATTTAATTTAAAAGTGAAAGGAGCTGCTGTATGCCATTAAAGCAGGTATAGATTACAGTACAATACCAGGCAGAGAAACCCACAGATGAAGTGGAACCCCTTGGGGACACATGTCGATTGGGGATGGCATGTCCGATAGATTTGTTTCAGCAGAGACATGAAATGAATGTCAATGCAATGCAGGTATGTGTGATATAGCCTGATGGTGTGATGTGAGCCATGGTTGGCCTGCCAATCTTCCTCCAGATTCTGTGTTTGAGACGCGTCAGTCTGCGTTGGCCGTCCTGCAGCGCCGGCGGCGCTACAACAGCGGCCGCTTTGAGGAGCTGCAGAAAGATGACCTGGAGAGAGAGTGCATGGAGGAGAGATGCACCATGGAGGAGGCCAGAGAGGTCTTTGAGAATGACGAGAAGACTGTAAGTTACACATGCACGCACGCACGCAGACACACGCACGCACACACACACATGTATGTCTTGGAACAATGCTCTGAAGTTAAATTTCTCTTTCTCTCAGATGGAGTTTTGGGGTAGCTACATTGGTAAGCAGAGCCCAGCACTATGGAATCAGGACAGACTCATAATTATCCGTATCCGTATAAACAGATTTGTATTCGTATAGGCAATTCGTAACAAACAGTATGCAAGTGTAAATCAGATTTGTATCTATAATGTACAATTCGTAACTCTTATTCTCAGATTCGTAATTCAAATGTTCACTTCTGTGTCTCAAATAACCACTTTCGTGTCTCAAATACCCACATCTGTGTGTCAACTTATACATTTTAGAAGGAGATTTATTTGTGACTCTCCACTGAATTTTGTGAGTAATTATGAGACTCTTTTACCTCGCTGTTAGTCATATGATTTGTAACTTGTAAGAAATAAAATCACCTATGCACGCACCAGATTTGTACTCGTATAGGCAATTCGTAACAAACAGTATGCAAGTGTAAATCAGATTTGTATCTGTAATGTACAATTCGTAACTCTTATTCTCAGATTCGTAATTCAAATGTTCACTTCTGTGTCTCAAATAACCACTTTCGTGTCTCAAATACCCACATCTGTGTGTCAACTTATGCATTTTAGAAGGAGATTTATGTGTGACTCTCCACTGATTTTTGTGCGTAATTATGAGACTCTTTTACCTCGCTGTTTGTCACATGATTTGTAACTTGTAAAAAATAAAATCACCTATGCACGCAGAGTCATTTGTATTTGTATCTCACATTTGTGTGTCAACTTAGCTGTTAATTTGCACGGATGCGGAAACTTGACTATTGTAACTCTCTCCTTACTGGCCTACCGGCATGTGCACTGAAGCCTCTCCAACTGATCCAAAATGCCGCAGCTCGCTTGGTCTTCAACCAGCCAAAATTCTCACATGTCTCCCCCCTGCTCCGCTCCCTGCACTGGCTCCCGGTCGCTGCCCGCACAGAATACAAAACCCTGATGTTGGCATTTAAAGCAACCAAAGGTATGGCTCCCCCATATCTTGCCAGCATGATTGAACCCTACAAACCCTCCCGCGCACTCAGATCAGCCAACGCAGGGAAGCTGGAAGTACCCTCACTAAAAACGCCGGGACAACGCTCCACACGTCCCAAACTCTTCTCCCTTCTGGCCCCATAACTGTGGAATGCACTTCCCGTTGCAATCAGAACTGCAGCATCACTCCCGATCTTCTGCCGTAGTCTGAAAACCCACCTTTTCAGACTCCATCATGGCCCATAGCACTTACCCTACCCCCCTTAGACAGCACTTCTTAGACTTATATAGCATTTGAAACAGACTTATAGCATGTCATGTAGACAGCACAATAAGTGCATTGTATGTAGTCATAGCACTTCATAGTATATAGTGTATAGTAGTCATAGCACTTCATAGTATATATGTACAGCATAGTATAGCATATATGTGTAGTTTATATGTATAGTGTCATTATATAGATATGTTCTAGTTATAGTTTATATGTATAGTGTCATTATATAGATATGTTCTAGTCACGTTCTTAGCTTACGCATGTTTCGCGATAAATGCTTTTTACATATGTGATGTATTCCCATGCTTTTGTTCTTGCTTATTGTAAGTCGCTCTGGATTAAGAGCGTCTGCTAAATGCCTAAATTGTAAATTGTAATTGTAAATTGTGTGAGTATTTTTGAGACTGAGAGAACAGTCTCATAATTATCTGTATCTGTAACAACAGATTTGTACTTGTGAACTGCAATTCGTAACTCTAATTGTCAGATGTATCTCAAATCTTAACATTTGTAATTCAACTTAGAAATTCTAAACGCAAATGTAGCTGTTAATGTCCACGGATGTGTGTGGCAATTTTGAGACTATTGTACCGTGGTGATTTCACACCAATCTGTGACTTGTGTAGGGAGCCGTACCGAGTACCTCCAGTAGATGGCGGTGTGGGTACCAGATCTTCGGCTCTGTATAATTAGCCAGGATTAGACTTCCGGGTTGGGAGCTAGCTAGGATAAGGCCTTCAGAATAAGAGGTTAAGACCTCGTAATTAATGTGTTCTTTTAAATGTCATACATTTATTTAAAAAAAATGCATTTATGATATGATATTATATGTCTTTTTACTAGAGTACTTATATGTGCCCTAAAATGTTTTACCGATTTAAAATGGCTATCCTATTAAATTGGACACTTTGCAGTCTTGGTACATTTTCCTATACCCTTGTACTGTGGAGCAGCGTCACCTATTTCAGGGGTGGGCAACTTTGATGGTGGAGAGGGCCACTATATTTCCACAATCACTCCAGACGGCCACACTGCATACATACAGGTCGGAGCAAAAATAGCCAATCTATACGCGTGCATATGTCAGACCTGTTGATACGAAGAGCCGATTTTGGTCCAGCGTCCACTCTGGTCTGGAAATGGCACACTTTTGACCTCTGAGCCCACTGGGGGCCCGGTAACTTTTTATTTTACACCTCTCCCGCTTAGCGGATGGTGTGGTGTTGTAGAGGTCTCCCATTTTATGTTACTTTTCAGAAATTTTTCAAAAATTGAAAAAATATTCAGGATTTCAATTCAAATAGTATTATTAAGTATTATTAAGTACGAGGTCTTAACCTCTTATTCTGACCATTCTGACCATATTCTGTGTGGCGCTGTTGTGCCAGAAACAGAGAGAGAGAGATCGTGTTAGAACCAATAGGAACTGAAATTGGAACGATACAGAGAAGAAATTGGAACGATACAAATTGGAACGATAAAGAGAAGAAATTGGAACGATACAAATTGGAACGATACAGAGAAATAATAGGAACTGAAATTGGAACAATACAGAGAAGAAATTGGAACGATACAGAGAAGAAATTGGAACGATACAAATTGGAACGATATAGAGAACCAATAGAGGGGAAACTGAAATTGGAACGATACAGAGAAGAAATTGGAACGATACAAATTGGAACGATACAGAGAAGAAACTGGAACGATACAAATTGGAACGATACAGAGAACTAATAGGAACTGAAATTGGAACAATACAGAGAATAAATTGGAACGATACAGAGAAGAAATTGGAACGATACAAATTGGAACGATACAGAGAACCAATAGAGGGGAGTTGCACCACTCTGTTCACACGGGTGTGATTTTTTTTAAATAAATGTATGACATTTAAAAGAACACATTAATTACGAGGTCTTAACCTCTTATTCTGAAGGCCTTATCCTAGCTAGCTCCCAACCCAGAAGTAAACAGGAAGTCTAATCCTAGCTAATTATACAGAGCCGAAGATCTGGTACCCACACCACCATCTACTGGAGGTACTCGGTACTGCTCCCTACACAAGTCACAGATTGGTGTGAAATCACCACGGTACAATAGTCTCAAAATTGCCACACACATCCGTGGACATTAACAGCTACATTTGCGTTTAGAATTTCTAAGTTGAATTACAAATGTTAAGATTTGAGATACATCTGACAATTAGAGTTACGAATTGCACTTCACAAGTACAAATCTGTTGTTACAGATACAGATAATTATGAGACTGTTTCAAAAATACTCACACACATCCGTGCAAATTAACAGCTAAATTTGAGTTAAGTTGACACACAAATGTGAGATACAAATACAAATGACTCTGCGTGCATAGGTGATTTTATTTTTTACAAGTTACAAATCATGTGACAAACAGCGAGGTAAAAGAGTCTCATAATTACGCACAAAAATCAGTGGAGAGTCACAAATAAATCTCCTTCTAAAATGCATAAGTTGACACACAGATGTGGGTATTTGAGACACGAAAGTGGGTATTTGAGACACAGACATGAAAATTTGAATTACGAATCTGAGAATAAGAGTTACGAATTGTACATTACAGATACAAATCTGATTTACACTTGCATACTGTTTGTTACGAATTGCCTATACGAATACAAATCTGTTTATACGGATACGGATAATTATGAGTCTGTCCTGATTCCATACAGCACAACCCAGATGTTGTTGAGTCCCAGAATTTGAATGAATCGTTCGTCATTACAACTGTCTGCGTGCGTGTCTGTGCGTGTGCGTGTGTGTGTGTGTGTGTGTGTGTGTGTGTGTGTGTGCGTGCAGATGGTAACCAGTGCGACCCACCTCCCTGTCAGAATGGGGGTTTGTGTAAAGACGGGGTGAACGCATACCTTTGCTTCTGCAGCCCGAACTTCAACGGCAAGAACTGTGAGATAGGTGAGTATACAGTAAGCCACTGGATTTGCTAGAAATCAATTGTATTTTGAGTTTATTGTTCTAAAGACACATTCTGGCCATTGCTGTAAATGGCATTTAGACCTCCTTCAGCTGATGCTACTGTAGGTCTATTGATAGCTGGCAGAGTTACTCTCCCTGTATATACAAATGATCATTTTGGGAGATTTTAATATTGATTTGAGAGAGATCTGTTTAATAGACACTATGTATGAGGATAAGGGGATCCCCTCCTAGTACAAATATGGACCATCATTTCATAGTCTCCGCCAGACTGAGATCATTATCATGATTAGGCATTGCCCAATGCTTTTTGCCATCTTTTATGTGGCTATGTTACTAATCCACATTCTCTCCAGAGGTAGCCAAGCAGTGTTCAGTCGACAATGGTGGATGCTCTCACTTCTGTGTGATGGAGGAAGAGCACGAGAGAGTTTGTATGTGTGCTGCTGGCTATAGGCTAGGTACAGACAAGTCAAGCTGTGAGCCCACAGGTAACATAACACTAAACAATACAGTACTAGACTTAATTTAATAGATGAAATAATACTTTTGTAATCCTTTTGAGGTCATATTTCGTAGTAGCTTCTTTTGTTCTTTTGTTCGTGTTGACATGTGATTTGTGATGAGAACCAGTGCTTGAAACACATAGTGCTCAATTGTATTGCATGAATTTGATACAGACAAAATGCAGACTTTTGTTTTTACAGTCCTCGGAGCCTTGATTTTATTCATCTCACCTATACAAAACACATTGTCCTTTTTTCTCTTTTTTTGCCTTGACAACCACCCTGCCACCAGAACAATTCCCGTGCGGCCGTGCGCCCCTCGTCTCCAAGGGCCACTTGAAACCACCTGGCAGCAGGCCTCGGTCCTTCAACATGAGCTCAAATGCAACCCATGAGGACGAGTTCGACGTGCTGGAATATGACGACTATGACTTTCACAGGAATGATAGCGATGCGTTGAACTTTACCTCCGTAGATGTGGACGTCTTGTCGACAACCTCGGTGACCACTGAAGTTGTGAACAACAGCAGCGGACATTTGGTGGTGCGCAGAAGCTCAGATAAACAGGAGATGCCACACTGGTCATTCTTCCCCACTGCGCCCACCATCACGGCAGAGATCAATGATGGCGTGAGGATAGTCGGAGGCAATGCGGCCATGCTGGGAGAGATACCATGGCAGGTAGGTGTCACACATGACACGGGACAGGGAGACAGAATGGGCGCAGTACTGTACATTGTAACATCCATGTTAATGGTATACTGTAGAAATGGACTTCCTATAGACACTATGCCAGTGTTTAAAGTTCTGGCTCAGGGGCCAGAGGATCAACACCTGCAGCTGTGTTGCTATTCTGCCATTCTGGGCTTGTGTTTATTCATTTGTTAGGCTTCCCAATAGTTGTGTGTGTCAGAAACAGATGTTTTCCTTCACATGCTGTACCTACTGTACTTGTGTGTCTGTGAGTGAGAGAGTGAAAGTGTGTAAAGATTTCCTTTTACAAAGACAAATTACCTTCTTTGTGTAAATGCCACAATTGATTGAAAGTGTGTGTTTATATTGATGTGTGCGTGTGTGTGTGTGTGTGTGTGTGTGTGTGTGTGTGTGTGTGTGTGTGTGTGTGTGTGTGTGCACGTACGTGCATGCGCACGTATGCATGCTTGTATGTGTGTGTATAGGTGACCCTGATGAGATTACCGTTAAAGCTGTCATTCTGTGGAGGTTCTCTCCTCAGTGAGGTGTGGGTTATCACTGCTGCCCACTGTCTGGAGGAGATCAAAACTGATGAACACGGCTTCATTGTCAGAGCAGGTAATTTGAAGCTATGAAAAACATTCATTCATTTTACAGTAATGTTTTCATTCATCAACTCAATGCACCCTGTCCAGGTGAGCATGACCTCCACCGTGATGAAGGCACGGAGCGAGACCACGCAGTGGCGGAGCAGTTTGTCCATCCCAACTACGACGCCCCGAAGTCTCGCTACAACCACGACATCGCCCTGCTTAAGCTCGCCAGCCCGGTGGAGCTGTCCAACCACCGGCTCCCCATCTGTCTGGGCCCCAAGGACTTCACCGAGACCCTGATGAGAGACGCTCCCAACTCCCTGGTCAGTGGCTGGGGCCGCCTCAAGTTTCAGGGCCCAGAGGCCGCCAAGCTGCAGCGGCTGGAGGTACCCTACGTCGACCGCACCGAGTGCAAAGGCAGCAGCCGCGACCACATCACACGCTTCATGTTCTGCGCCGGCTACAAAAGCGAGCAGAAGGATTCGTGCCAGGGGGACAGCGGCGGGCCCCATGCCACCAACTATGAGGGCACCTGGTTCCTGACGGGCATCGTCAGCTGGGGAGAGGAGTGTGCCAAGGAGGGAAAGTATGGCGTCTATACCCGTGTGTCACACTACTACCGGTGGTTAAGCCACACCACAGGGCTCCACATCAGCAACTCTCTGTAAGCAGCTCTGGGCATTGACTGGCACAAGGCCAGATTATTCTCCGAAAAACATACACTGTAATGTAATGTACATTACAGGGCTGTGTGAAAAGTGTCAATCGTTTTAATGCACATATGCACATTCTTCTGCACTAGTTCTGGCAGCATTTGCTATTATTTCTAGTGTGTGCTACTCACTAGATGAGGTAGTAAATCAACCAAGTATTTATTTTGGACAGTCCAATAAACTAGAATTAGACTATTTGGGTACAGGTTTGCATTCCTCTGCTCTCTCCGCTCTCAGTTAAATGATGAAGTTAACAATACAGGTTCAGGAGTTAAGACCACCCTCTACATCTTTCAGACAATCCCTAGTCACAATCACGTAAATACACCTGTGCATTCCAGCCTCAGCTGTTTGACTCTATTGGGGATTAGGCCATGGACCCACGTTTGATTTATTTATGTATCTCTGGGACCTCAATATACACAGTAAATCCACAGTGTTTATTTAACCCGGTGAGTGACCAAATGGAAACAAATGGGTTAATTTGGTTCCATTTGTACACTCTGGCAGTTACAGACCTGCAAAGGTCCATTTGTTTCCTATCAATATTTAGCTGAGGACCCTCTGGAACCCCCTCAAAGACCCCTGGGTGGTCCCTGGAGCCCACTTTGAGACTGTAGACGTGTGGTCTTTGACTAGTCAAAGTGAAGTTGACTGGATTCTAAAAGTGTGCAAGTAATGTTTGACGATGACCTTGTTTTGGCCTGCTGGTCATTTATGCGGTCTCACAGAACTTATACCAAGCATAAACACCCCAAAAAAAGAATCACAGCAGTTGGGTCGAATCATATACAGTAAGCATTTTAATATACATTGATTTAACCTCTTACAATTTGACATTCAGAAAACTGCAGAGTGTGCAAAAGCGGCAAAACATCATGTCTCCTGAAAATCTTGAACAAATATTGGACAACAGACTTTAAATAACTTAAATAATAAAAAAGAAAGAAAAAAAAGTCACACCAATTTCGACTGTTGCAGCTACGCCAGTGTTGGGCAGATAACTATATATTTTTTTAAATTGGGGCTGATTACTAATTACTTTCTTATAAGTTAAGGTCTTTACAATGGGGGAATGACAATCTAAATCAATATTCTTCAAAAATCAACCTGGTTACGAATAAAGATTGCATTGCTTTATCGTCATAATTAACATTCTGTATGGATTTATTCACGACACAAACAAGCTTGCTATATAGATAGATATATATACATAAATAGCTATATATAGAGCACAACCTTAGTGGTTGTATTATGTCTCCCTGCTCTTCTATTGAGAAATGTAGATTCTGTGCTAGCGTATGACACTGACAAGTTGTACTGCCTGAAGGTCAAAACTACATTTCTCTCCTGAGCTAGCAGGCTATTAGCACATTGGTCATGGGTTTCAATCTCGGGTAGGATGTGAAAGTTACAGAATGCAGCTGTATCCCCCGGTGTGTAAAGACCTTTACTCATGACTCCTGTGAAAAGTCATGACTTATTTTTATCTACCAGATACCTGAGTTAATCTACAGTGTGTTTTGCATAATTAATGCTCGGTTCTTCACGGTTACATACTGTAATTGAATGTAATTCACAACGACTGAATCCCTACTAAAAAGATGGCAGTGTTATTTTATGTCTTCCAATCCACTCAAGTTAGACTTAAAATAACTGATTTTCAAGAAAAACATTGTAGGCTACACCGTTGTATGACGTATAGTAATACTAGTATAAACTAAGCTTCAGTCTGAATGTACAGTTCCTTATGGCTTTCAACAGCATGTGCATTAGGCTGGGACAAACTATGATGTCCCTTTTTCATAACTAAAACATAAAGGTGCAGCCACACTGATCCATCAGAGAACAGACAGAAATTTGATGGAGAGTCTTTGGAATTCCTTTGAACGCAATTATTGCACAGCCTCCTCGATTATATTGGCTAAATGGAAAAATGAAACATACATCAGAACTTTTCTGTCCATGAAAACAGACTCAAAACCAAAGCTGGACACATCCTCAACAAACGCACACTTGGTCATAAAAGTTCAAAACAAACATAAAGTATCAGTGTGGCCGCACTCTAGTCTAATTCATGAATCAATCATTCCTGAACATGTAATCCTTCAACAAATATCCCTTACATAATGTTAAATAGTAACATTAATAATCTACTGTCCAATGCAAATTCATCTGAGGATTACAGTTACACAGCTGCTACCCAACACTGAGTTTAGCCCCTCTCCATTGGTGTAAATAAAGTGCCAGGTATAGTGACATAAAGGCCATGCAGAGCAGTGATCCGTCCAAAAGTTAAAAACATAAAGCTTCATGACTCATCAATGATGAGTCATCACATCAATGATGAGTCATCACACAGGTAGTTTGAGTGTTACAACTCTTCCATCAGTGGGTCAGTGACAACTCTCCCATCAGTGGCTCAGTGACAACTCTTCCATCAGTGGGTCAGTGACAACTCTTCCAACAATTAGTAACCATTATAGCCTTGATTTTTCAAGCCAATGTCAATACCGACATCGGGGAGTAAAAAATAACTCTTCTATCGACAGTAAACTACACTGGGAATGTACAGTAATAATAGCTATAAAAGAGAAACAAATAGAAATAGAACAAATTCTAAAATACCACAAGCATCTTGTTCTGTATTATGCTCTGTAAAAACAATCATATTGATGCACATTTGACAACATATCACAGCCTATCACATCTGTGATAGGCTGTGATAGGTCAATCGGCTGATAAAATTGGCCGACCAGTATATCGCTCAAGCTCTAGTAACCATGTTGGAGGACTTCACTCACCGACGGAAGAGTTGTATCTTTGTTGAAATCTCAAACTCTTAGGTATAGTAAAGGAACACAAAACCAACAGGAGCAGCAGAAGCAAAGCAGTTAGTTCCTCAAAACTATGCAGGCAAGATCAGCGAGGTGGTGGTGGAACTTCATCAGAATGTGTTTTCAGATGTTTCACAGCTTATTACCTATTGAAGCAGGCCACTATAGAGGCTCCTACACCCCTCTCCCCTTGACACTTCCAAACAATGTATCATGGAGGGAGCACAGTAGCACAAAAGCCATCAAGCATGTAAAAATATTGCCTCTTCTACAGTATTTACATAATAAGAGTATCTCTGGTAGCTGCTTGCTGGACCAATTAATTCAGAATTTGACTTCTTAGTAGAGTAGTTCTCAACCTGTGGGTTGAGAACCCCCCAGTGGGGCAGACGACAGTGAAGTTACAATTTAAGGACTTTTCAGACCTTTAAAAACCTAAAAGAAAAAAAAATGCATCAAAAGTAAGCAACAAACTACTATAAAAATGTGTCAAACATTGGCCAAATTGACAAATAAAATAAGAAAGGGGCAACAAAAATTAAAATAGCTGATCTACTTTCACAGCTGATCTTGCATATCAGCATTTTTACAATATTTATCTGTGGAACCGAGTCAAACAAAATGTAATGCCTCAACTCCTACATTCCAAGTGGGGGGTCACAGCTTGAAAAGGTTGAGAACCACTGACTTAGTATACTGGACATCAACAGGTAAGGCTTAGCAGCAGAGAAGAATCAAGACACAGTGATATAAAAAACAAAGCCACGACATTTATGCTGTGCAATTAAACGGTGTATCTTCATAGTTTGGCACAAGGATCATGATACGATACCTCTGTAGGCCTACGTGGATCTGGTGTGTGAGTGCTGACAATCATGATGGCATACATAATAAGAAAATAGAAAATGGTACAGCTTGAATAAAGTCCCAAAATAATATGTATCAAGACACAGAAAAGAAATGCAAAAAATCCGCACACCATTTTATGCTCCCAGAACTTTCTTTACTTGAAATTGTAACGTTTCGAGCCGTAGCTCAGACCAAGGTCTATGGCTCGAAACGTTACCATTTTAAGTAAAGAAAGTACTGGAAGCATAAAATGGTGTGTGGATTTTTTGCATTTCTTTACTTGTGACTTTGTTTAATCCAGTACCCTGCCTAGTAGGCACTTGGATGTGCATGTTGCTTTTTGGCTGTTTCAGCCTCCTCTACTACTTCAAGACACACAAAGACAACTCCATTCAACTCAGTTCTAACACCCAGACCCCCCCCCCCCCCCCCCCCCCCCCCCCCCCCCCCCCACCCCCCCCCCCCCCCCCCCCCCCCCCCCCCCCCCCCCGCACAAAAAAAAACATCTAACGTAGCACTGCTGGAAAAGGCAGTCCCATCTCTCATAAAGTGTTGCTGAGTTGCATTGTTGCAGCTGTCTGAGGTTCAATTCTTCATTTGCTGAGGTTCGGTTCTGCAGCCTGGATTCTTCTGCAGTGATAATGTCATAATGTCTGTTATATGGAAGACTACAGTCTGTCGTTAATGTTGTGCTTCAGTCTGACAGGTAGATGAATGTCTGGGTATAGTCATTTTCTTCGGGCCATGAACAGACATAAAAATATATGAACTTTATAACAGTGTAAGGTGTGCGTGTGTTACGGTGTTTTTGTGTACGTGGTGCATTTGTACAGTGTGTGGGCGTGTGGAACCCTTGGCACTAAGAGACATACTGTACTCTAGGTGGAGATAGGCAGGCAGATGAGGGGGATGTAGTGACGAAAACGGACTGAGAGATGGAAACGTATCGCGGCCACCGCATCTCCTATCCTCGCTCCTGGTTTGTTCTCAGCAGGCCTCCCCCAGAATCCTGTGCAGGTCCTCCGATAGGACACGTCCCTGCTCGCCACGACTCACATTTCTCACCACCCTGCATTATGACACAAACAACAAACGCTTCATGTGCATTACGGTCTCTGTTTTAAACTGACTGCATGCTATTGCAACAGACTTCTTACCACATTCCCGATGAGTTCTCATGCAGCAACTGGATTACATCACCGCAATTAAAGATGATGTCATCAGTGCTGGCCATGCTGCTCTCCACCATGACCCTGTACCTGCCAGCCACCTGGAATGGAAGACGGTAGAGTTACTTGAACTTAGGAAAATCGTCTATTTATAATGTTGCTGATTTTAACTGTGGTGTTCCTCAATGGGCTATTCTTTGCCCTGTTATTCTCAATATGCATGCTTCCCCTCAGCGAGATTATTCAGGGCCATGGTGTTCCCTAGCCCGTCTCCGGACCCCCCGGAGACGGGGGCTCCTTTGGACCCCAACCCATAGGGTCCGGTGACACCAAAGCAAAGCTACATGCTATTTTTAGAACGCACTCCGACTTACCCTCTCAAACGCATGTGCTTCGCTGTGTGTGTGTGATGCTGACATATTCCAAAAGAAGCATATAGGAGCTATAGGAGACAACGGAGACAACTGAACCCTCCGCGAACGGCGCAGAAGCCGTTAAGTATTTTTAATCTTTGTTAGACCGTTTTGGCAGCTCTGAAATTCTCTCTTCCTTCCTTCCTTGACTTCCTTATTGACATCCCATTGTCCCGCCTCCAGCACCGTGGCTGGCTACCTGCGACAGAGGCAGGAACGCGCAGATAGCCAGTTCCGGCGCTGGAGGCGGGACAATGGGATGTCAATAAGGAAGTCAAGGAAGGAAGGAAGAGAGAATTTCAGAGCTGCCAAAACGGTCTAACAAAGATTAAAAATACTTAACGGCTTCTGCGCCGTTCGCGGAGGGCTCAGTTGTCTCCTATAGCTCCTATATGCTTATTTTGGAACACGTCAGTGACTCACTATCATACACACAGCGCAGCAAAAGCAACGGTAAGTCAGTGTGCGTTTGATAATTAGCATGTAGCACATCGATGGTAAGGGACCCTATGCTAAAGTCATCCAAATGTCAGAAAACTTTAACGTAGGGTTCCGAGAGGGGCTAGGTGTTCCCCATCACCAATCTAATAACGTAAGTCGTTTAGATCATTCCCTTGCCTTTAATTCCGTCTATATCAAATGTTGGATGCCCCTAAACTGAACATGATAAAGCTGAGGTCAGTCATAATTCCATCAACCTGCTTCACACAGTGAGCTTGGTTCATTGAACACAAATATCAAGCAGGTGGGCAGACAGACATTTTGTTGTAGTTTGATGCTGATATCTTTAAGAATGTTGTCCTGTCTTATTTCAAATAAAGACGGTCTCCTACTAAAAACAAAAATAATCCATGCCTTTTCACTTTTATATTATGCACTTCACCATCAGTGCTCACTTCACCGACTCCAACAGGTGCAGACTGCAGAGCATTGCTGCCTGAATTTTAACAGGCACAAATAAATACGGACACATTACTCTTGTGCTTGCCAACTTACACTGGCTGCCAATTTTTAAATGTATTGATCGCCTTTAAAGCTTTAAATGGCCTTGCTCCAAATTACATAAAGGATTTTCTGACTCCCTATGTGCCTAGACATTCTCTGTGATCGGTTGATGCAGCTCTGCTGGATAATTCCTAGAACCCGTCTTGTGATCAAAGGTGACCGGGCCTTTGCTGTTTAAGCTCCCCGACTGTGGAACACTCTGCCTATTGACAGACAGGCTACCTCAGTAGTATTTTAAATCACTTCTTAAAACCTTTTATAGTCAAGCGTTTAGGAATTCTTGAATGTCATTGCTGTTGGGAGAAAACCTCCTAAACCTCTCATTTTTGAGGTTTTCGATTTTTTTTGCCTAAATCAGTGTTATTGAACACCTGTGTTGAACGTCGTGTTGTTTCGTAAATATTGAACAAATGGAAAGTAGTAAAAAACGATTGGGACAAACTTCTTAATAAGTAATTGAGTAATTGACAATATATAAAGTCACAACACCAACTTTGATAAGGCAGTATTGCTTTGTTTTCTAAATATAAGGTAAATATAAGGAAAAATGTATATTTTTCATTTCCTGAAAAATGTAAATTTTGGAAAGCAAAAAGCTCCACTCAGAGTGATCATAATCACAAAAAGAACTATTACATATTTAAGAGAACTCTCACAATCTCTCTCAATGGTGCAGGCTGATCATCCTCGTCTGAGTCCGTTAGGTTGGAAAGGTCTGTTGCTCCACCCCAGTCCTCCAGGCCTTCACAGATAGCCACTGAGTGGGCAGGGGCAGGCCAGCCTGCAGATGACAGAGAGCTGATATGACGACTGACCTACGATACCTGAAGCTTCTGGTTTACTCAACTTATGCTAAATCATCGGTGTACATTTCTTTTACAATGCCGATGTCTTTATGTCTCATAAAACATCAGGAAATGTTTGTGTTTGTGTGGGTCATATTGTCCCGTTTCCGGCATGGTAACTCACTCCGTCGAGGAGACTGGACGACGGGTTCCGAGAGGGCGGGGCTTGTGTACAGTGACTCCTCCCCCTGTGGATGCCTGAGGGAGTGGCTTGTCGCCGTGGAGCTGTGAGGAACATGGAGACACGCTGAGCAGCCCGCCACCGACGCTCCGCCCCACGACACACACACCCCCGACACACTGAACCCACGGGAACGACACCACGACAAACAACAACAAAAAAGAACACACAGGAAAAAGAAAAAGAAAAACAACAACAACAACACCAACACTGTCACGAAACAGGCTCCTACGTCATTCACATTCTATGAGTTAATCCAGCATTCTCTTCCGTTGACACGGGCATATATTGCAGCATCCAATGAGTGAATTTAATAACCCAAAACAGTGTACTCCGTTAACCACCGGCATAACGGATTCTCATAAAAAATGCTTTGGTTTCTAGGTTTCATTGTTTAATAAAGTGGCTCATTTACTAACCATTGCCAAAATGATAGTAAACCAAGTAGCAGGGCAAGTACCAGGTTCATCAATGATTGCTACAATATATGACAATATTATGACATGTACACTTTATCCTTTCAAATAGTATTTGCAAATAATTCTATGTGCTTGATTTAAATATTTTGGTAGTTTCAGATGGGTGGGGGACCTGGGGGTTGGTTCATATGAAGAGCAGAGAGTTTAGACACTAGAGACACTTACAGTACTGTAATTGGTAGACAGTTGTCTGTGATTGATAACTTGCACAGCATCTTCTAAAGTACTTAGAAGATGTAAACCCCACCCAGCTGCTACACCATGTGGATCAAATCAAACATTAGAGCGCATTAAGAGCAAAGGCTATTTGAACCAGGTCTATAATTCTTTACACATTCTCATACATTTCTTAAGTGAACAAGCAGGAATACATTGAAGCCCACGGCGCAGTGGTGTGGCCATTCAACCAGTCGTATTGCTCGTGCCTAACAACGCCACTTGGTGTTGCAGTTTGTCCATGTGTCCTGAATTTGGCATTGTATGCCCACGGCTGGGCCGGCCAGCACCATGGGGAATAGCATTGGAACGGTGAAACACAGATTTTGTTCGGGGACTGCCCATAAGTCCGACATCCTGTTATTCCGACCTACATGGCCGGTTAAGACTGAGGTTAAGGCTAGCGACCTACGTGTCCGCTTAAGACTGAGGTTAGGGTTAGCGACCTACGTGGCCAGTTAAGACTGATGCGTGGCCAACGTGGCCGGTTAAGACTGAGGTTAGGGTTTGGGATAGTGTTATTTAAAATCGGTCGGACTAATGGGAGGTCGGAATAATGACATTAATGTTCATTCAGATTGAAACTGTCATCAAATCAAGTTGACTTTTTTGTAATCATTTTGCAGGTGGAAAAACACCTTACCACTGCAGCCTAAATGTTTTCAAATATTCAAGACTACATTTGCATAATCGTAATCATTCAGATATTATCAGTCATTCATGGAATGCCACCATGCTAACAGCAAACATAACATGGACATTTTCTTCAATCTAATCTACATAAACACACGTGCCTACGTAAATGTTTGTCTTTCCATCACACAGATAAACAAGATGCTTTCTTCAAAGGGAGAGAACACAATGTGGTGACTTGCTTTCAATTAAGTCAATTCCTAAAATTGAATCAAGACCTGACTTTGTAAATTCGACTACTTGAACATATTACATTTTACACCTCTCTCAGGACTGAATTGACTGAATTGAAAGTGATTTGAACCCATTCCTGCATTCTTCAGTAGTGTTTATAAAATCACACAATTGCTCTCATGCGACAAAGGATGTCATGCAGAGAGTGTCACCTGTCAGAGAGGGGTGTGTCTGACGGCATAAGGGTTGGGGTCTCCTCTGAGCAAAGAAGGCAGGACAGAGGACATGGAAGTTTGAGACCAAGAGGGTTAACAAATGGTGCAAATAAGGATTATGAGAGGGATATTACATTCGGAAGTTAAGCAGATTAATAGAGAGCTGTTGCAAGAAAGAAAGACTGAAATAGGGAAAAAATAGGGACAGTAATACAGACCGTGGTGCAGTTGCTGCTGGTTAGTGAGAATCTTGCGAATCTCGTTAAGCCAAGAGACTTTCACCTCCAGTGTAGGAGCCTATAAACACCCACACCAACAAGACCACAACAGAGCACAAAGCCAGTCAGAATAATACTGAGCAATGTCTGCACACGTGTGTGTGTGTGTGTGTGCGTGTGTGTGCGTGCATGTGTGCGTGCGTGCGTGTGTGTGTGTGCGTGTGTGCATGTGTGTAAACAGAGAGAGAGAGAGAGAGAGAGAGCAGCAGCAGTGTTTACCTGCACTATGTACACCTCCTCCCTGCCGCTGTACCAGATCTCAAACTTCTTCAGGTCTCCCTTAACGTTTTCCGTGATGCCCACTGCACTCATCTACAGTACAAAAATATATATCCTGGTGAAAGTTGTGACCTTTCAGGCCGTCATCACAGAAATAAGCGGAGGTCATTCCTTTTCTGTTGACAAGGTTTGATCATAGGGGGAGCTGTGGGAAAAAGCATGTTAGCAATGGTTCCAGAAAGTGAGGTACCAGGAACATCTATAAATGTACAGGAAGTGAGGAAGTGAGTGTTTGGAGTGTCAAAGACTATTTGAAGGCCAATACTATAATTACTAAACCAGAATCAGAAATTGATAAACCACAGAGTAGTTGGGCCAGAAAACCTTGAGATCTGAAGAAGAAAAGTTTGGTCAAGTAACATTTCTGTGGGTTTAGCTCTGAATCAATTTTAGCTTTTGGACAAATTAAAAGGGGAACCTGCTGTAGCATCCTGACTTGAAGGTTAGGTGAGGAATATATTTTTTCCCCTTTTTGAGCAATGCATTGCCTTTTGATTGGATGACTTTATGGATTACTTGATTTTTGGAAAATAGAAGATCTACCATTTTTCATTCAATTACTTTTGGGATTACTTTTTTGATACTTTACTCATTTGAGACACTGAAAGGAACTTTACATTGTGGGACTTAAAAAATCGGAGATTGAACATTTTTATTTGTACTTTGAATAATTGATTGTTCAATTTAATTGAATTATTGTGAAGGTCGCAGTTAACTATGGAATCGAGCATTTCCCGTCAGTTAAGTGTGTCAGGTCTCGTGACATCATGTGACATCATCAGGGATGGAGATGTGGAGACCCTGATGTCATAGTAAATGCGACCTGCTGTCGCAGTTAAGCCCATATGGAGATCTGTGATGTCATCATTTCACACTAAATGCTGCTAGGAAATGATCCGTTGCACGTTGCATGTTGTATTGTGCTGTTCTAAGTTAAGTACAATCAGGGTTTGTGCATTAATAACAGCTGCAGTTAAGGGTGTACTGTGCAATATAATATGTCATGTGCAATAAGGATTTGTGCAATAACATGAAGTACGGTTATGTGTGTGTGTTTTGTTGTATTAGCTTTTATAGTTTTATATTCTAGTTTATGATGCACTGATCGGTTGGCCCTTTTAATTTCGTTGTACTTGTTGCAATGACAATAAAGATCTATCTATCTATCTATCACTATTGGCCAGCAACTCTACATCTGACCTCAAACCTCAAACCCTTAGATCTCCATAGATGGATATATTTCAGAACCTGTTCTGACATTCCATATGTTGAATTGATCCTTCCCCATCCATCCTTCCTCTTCGATGTCTCCCTTTTGACTTATACCTGTCCATTCAAACTCTAGACGGGCCTGCCCCAAAGTTATTAGTGCAGCCGTGCCCAGCAGCCGGCAAAAACTAGAGTTCTCAACAGGCCCACCTGTCCATTCAAACTCCAGACGGGCCTGCCCCAAAGTTATGAGTGCAGCCGGCCAAAAGGCCCGAAAATTAAGGCCCCGGCCCTACCTGGGCCCTCATCAAACCCTGTACACTCAAGAGAATGTCCCCGCTACCACCCTTAGATCTCCATACTGTATGGAGCTGACCTGTTCTGACATTCCATATGTTGATCTGACCTCATCAAACCCTGTACAATCAAGACATGCTATTGCATGGATTAATATTATGTTTCTTAGAGTTGTCCATGTGTGAATGTGAACTGAACTATTCACAAAAGCCCCCCCCCACACACACACACACACCCGCACGTCTGCTCTGAGACGTTAAGCTGACAGAGTTCTGACATAATACAGCCGAAGGCTGTAGCTGAAAGCCTAGAGAACGAGTACTGATTGATTAGATAATAATATACGCATTGGGTCGATCCGGCTGTGACATTGAGACTTGCAGTGGTTGTCAAAGTGGGGTGCGGGAACCTCCAGGGATATAGATAGTTTGGAACACAGAGAACAAGAGTGTGCAAATGGAAACCAATGCATTGCAAATACGGGTCCATTTGGTTCCTTTTGCACACTCATAGTTTTAGGCCATAGTTTGGTGTGCATTAACCCATTTTGGGCGGGAACCCATTTTGGTGTTTTAAGCATTGTTATACTTTAGCCATTGAAAAATAGCAGATCTACAAGCTCATAGCGCGGCACCGAGTGCTGCGCTACAAGCTTGTAGGTCTGCTATTTGAAAAATCGTGAAAATGTGTTTTCAAGTGTGTTTTAACTCAAATCTTTGCTTCTGGGGGGGTCCCATGGAACAACATATTTTCTGATGGGGGTCGGTGGCCAATTACATATAATCTTTGCGGTCCTTGACATGAAAATGTTTGAAAACGACTGACATAGAAACAGGGTTTTTCAGAAAACTGTCAGGATTTAGAAGACATTTGTAGAATCGTCCCCAGGTCAAAATGGGTTAAAATGTGAGAACCACTGCTCTAGCACACACACAGGCATTCATATTTGGATCCCTTTTATTTCATAAAGTAAACCCTATCCATCAGGTAAACAAACCCTGAGGCAGTGCTTGAAGCTGTAGAAGGGTGTCCTGTCGTGTGTGTCATCGTCGCGCCGCTTGCAGAACAGCAGAGCGTGCTCGTACAGGAAGAGGTGCCTCTGCATGGGCTTGAACCTGGCCAGTTCCTTCATGCGCACCGCCGCTCGCTTATGACTGATCCACACGCTGAAGCTCCCCTGCAACACCACGCGACCCAACTGACTCAGGTCACCCTGGGATGGATGGACGGACGGACAAACAGACGGACAAACAGACAGACAGAAGTTTGGTAGGTAGGTAAAGGAGGGATGGATGGTGTGTTCAAGGTCTAGTGTCGTTCATTTAAAGCTACGTTGAGCATAAAGGGGTGATTGGCTACCTGGTATCCAGTGATGACTATCTGATGAATGGCTTCCTGGTAGAGATGTGCGGATTGCCGTTTTATCCGCGGATCGGGTAGCGGATGTGGGTCATACAAGTGAACATGTCAATTAATTAATTTGTGTCTCTTCTTCCCATTCTGTCAATTTCAAGTTTGTTATGCTCATTCGCTGTCGTCAATGTGTCATTATAATATGCAGTGTGTAATGCATGTGAGGAACAACAGAAAACCTCCCTCCCCACAGAGTCGCCATACTGTGATAAACGAGCTGAACTCCATCAGCGCTTTTCCCGCATATTACAAATGCAATATATGAATAAATAATTGGTGGATACAATTTACATCTGCTTTATCATAATGTCCCCCTCTTTCATCCCCAACCAAGCATAAAGACACGAAAGGAAATTTGTTCCTGTGAGATTTGCTTACATTTGCCAGGTGGGCATACTTCCCCTTAAGGGTCCATTTGGTTCCATTTGCCTCTCAGAGTTGCGCTCGGGAAGGTACTGTAGCCTACATTGCAGCGAAAACAGATGTTTCCATTTATCTATGTGGTTGGCGGCGACGCCGGCGAGTGGTGGCTCACTCAAGTATAGTAAGTAAGCCTTGTCGAGCCATGTGGCCTGTTTCTGTAGCATGAGGCGGCCTGATGAAGTACATCCCCAAGCCATGCTGTACAAGTACAAGATATGTGGGAGAAATCACTTGTGCGTATTCGGGTGGCATGAGAGCCCATCCACGCAGGGGCAGTCCGTCAAGGGGAGCTGGGTGTACGGCCGTAACCCGGCCGGGGACTCCAGGGGCCCGGGCCTTCTATCTGTCAGATGATCACGATCACACATGTCAGACTAGAAAAAGTGCCCCTCGGGGCACAGGTCTCCAGGCCAAAGTGAAAAGGGTGCCATTTATTCTCACACCTTTGATGGCAATTGGATGATTTGAGGCATTTTGCAAAAATCCACCTGTTGTGAAAAGGGTAGGATATATATTCCTCAGCCTAGTAGGAAAGTGCATGAAAGATTTCATGTAAATTGCACGCTGCGTTCGTGATTTGAGGCTTTTTGTTCAAAACGGGCCAATCCTGCAAACTTTGAAAGCCAATGTTAGCCAATTAGGATGGATTATGAAATATCGGACAGATCCGTCTTCAGCACATGACTATAGAGATACTGTGTAACGATTTGCGGGATTTTGCGCTATAACAGGACGTTCTGGAAAATTTGGGGCAGAGGTTCATTGTTGGCATCCAGGGAGTGTGTGTGGCATCGACCGGGTTAACGGGGCTGGAGATTAGCTGGTAACAGACGGACAGACGGACACACGGATGGACAAAACGGACACACGGACGGAGTGCAAAACATACTCTTCCCATGCCTTCGGCTGGTGGTGACAAAGACCTTTACTTGGTCGCACTTTGCAAGCTCTGCCTCTTGGCACAGCAGCAGGCAGCGGGCCCATTCAAAGCATTATCTCAGGGTGCTACAAATGTTTATCTACGTCCTGTAAGTAGACTTAGAAATAAAACTTGTGTTGACTAATCATTACAAGTGGCTCTTATTTTGAAGAGGAAGAGGAAGTCCATTTTGGTTGTAGCAAAGCTGCCGTGACAGTTGTTATGATGCCGGCAAGCACTATAGTCTAACCAAGTATAGTAAACAAGAACCCACGTGGATTAAACACAAGCTTTTAGCCAATGTTCATATATTTACAATATGAAAACCATGAATCTGTGACTTAAACAATGTAGGCTACACACTTTGGAAGTATGTTAAACATGGAACCTCCGCGGCATTACAGTAGGTGAGTAGGGCATGATAAGGGCATGATATAAGCAGGCTAAGTGAACTTCAATTAATAACATCACATTCTTGCAGGCAGTGACAGTAACAGTAGTCTACAGTATACACTGACACCACGCTAGACAGGAACGCCCAAAGACGTCACATCCGGTTTTAGCCTGGGGTAAGAACTTTCTATGGCTGCCAATGCAACTTGGTCCAATCCTTAATCACATACGGACAAACATCTATGCCGATGCTATCTAACTTGCGGAGGTAGCGTGCCTTGTCCACGGGCAACAGATCTTTCAACGTATGGCATTGCAAATACGTTTGATAATCGCTACTCTGCTCAATATTGTTTTGAAAATGCCACAAATTGCATTGCAGTGAACGAGCGCAAATCACAACTTCCCCCGGTTGTGGGCGGAGTCACAGTTTGAGGCGCTGTTTACGCGCCGTGGTGTCAGTGTATGGTAGACTGTCTACTGTACTGTAGCCTACCTGTTAATGTTATTTTGGGAAGCTGTTGTTAATGATTCTTACCAGTGTGAGCCAGCATGAGGTACAATTAAATAGTGCTTGTACTTGAACTGTTTGGCCGCCGTGCCAATTCTTATAAATATTTTAGTTAATTAGTTGAAGTGGCCGAGGCTTATAAGACCCGCAGTTGCTGCAGGGATGTGTTTGTTTTAAAGCGATGTAACGTCAAGCTTTGATGGGTTGTTATATCGCACATAATGCATCGTATCATACAGGGGGGTGAGGGTCGGTTCGCGGTGCGTTCTGCCTCCCCTATTGACGTGTTCCGCCAGTGCATCCGCGCATCTCTACTACCTGGTATCCAGTGATGGCTGTCTAATGAATGGCTACCTGGTATGTGGTAATGGCTGTTTAATGAATGGCTACCTGGTATGTGGTGATGGCTATCTAATGAATGGCTACCTGGTATGTGGTAATGGCTGTTTAATGAATGGCTACCTGGTATGTGGTGATGGCTATCTAATGAATGGCTACCTGGTACGTATGTGGTGATGGCTATCTAATGAATGGCTACCTGGTACGTATGTGGTGATGGCTATCTAATGAATGGCTACCTGGTACGTATGTGGTGATGGCTATCTAATGAATGGCTACCTGGTACGTATGTGGTGATGGCTATCTAATGAATGGCTACCTGATATGTGGTGATGGCTGTCTAATGAATGGCTACCTGGTATGTGGTAATGGCTGTTTAATGAATGGCTACCTGGTATGTGGTGATGGCTGTCTAATGAATGGCTACCTGGTATGTGGTGATGGCTGTCTAATGAATGGCTACCTGGTATGTGGTAATGGCTGTTTAATGAATGGCTACCTGGTATGTGGTGATGGCTGTCTAATGAATGGCTACCTGGTATGTGGTGATGGCTGTCTAATGAATGGCTACCTGGTATGTGGTGATGGCTATCTAATGAATGGCTACCTGGTATCCAGTGATGGCTATCTGATGCATGGAGTCATTAACAGACTTAAGCAGCTCCAACATGCAGTCCAGCGCCTCCTGGAGCTCGCAGCGGTACTGCTGCTCTGTACAGTGTTTCAACAGTTCCTGCACAGGGAAGAGTCTGTGTTTGTCAAATATATATTTCCGCACAGAGAAGAGAGACAGACAGGAAGGAGAGCATAGGAAGCAGGGATGCCATTCGTATCGAATAATAATAACATTTTATCCGAATTTGCAATATCATCAAATTGGTCAAAATACAAACTTGATTACTGTGGGGTAGGAATTGCTTTTTCTTGCAATCACAAAACCCTAGGGGCTCGGATGACTTTTGCATGTAGCACACAAGCACCAGGGTTTTTGCCACAGACAAAAACAGCCATCTTGCTGAGTGGGCGGCAGCGTTCTTTCCATTTAATGGATTGAAGTGGACATAATAATTAATGGACCAAAGCATTATGCGGGCTGCATGCAAAAGTCACCGCCAGTCTCTCGGATAAATCAATTTGAGCAGTGAGCACCATGCATGTAGGGTTTCAGTCTGTGTTTTAATTAACCAAATTGGATTATATACCTTATTCACAGTATGACGGTATGTTTCCGTATAGTCTCATGTAGCTAGACAACCGTCTGGCTATGCAAGACTAGTATAGTTAAGAAATCTGTATGAAGTTAAATGCGGAAGTCTACCAATTAAATAAGCAGTTCTCTCTGTATTCTCCTTTGGGGATTGGCAATGAAAGGAATGGTGCATCACTGCCACCAACTGATCTCGTGTAGCAATGACTACTTACAGTTCCCATCCCTCTCTATGATGACAGCTTTTACCTGAACCTACATGTTTAGAAATTCAGTACAAGTATGCATGGTTTGGCGTTTGCCTTGACCTCAAGTATGCATACTGCTGTTCCCATCTGTCTGTCCTATGTACCAGCTACAAAGCAAGAGATTCTTGAATTGAAGTGAGTGTACAGAACCTTGAGGAGCAGCTGGTACTTAGTGAGGCGTTGGACTGGTTTCAGGAGATAGGAGTCCAGGCCCAGCTTGTGCTCCAGCCTTTTCTGGCACTCCTAGAATGAGAAGAGATGAGAAGACTTCCAATAAACAGTTTCTCCCCTTTGGTAGGGCTTTAAGCAACTAGTCAACTATTCAACTAGTAAAGGAAAAAAAAGTTTTTTTTCCCCCCGTTTGTGTAGGCCTCAAGATCAGCTAGATTATAGTTATAGTCACAAATGTACACCGTTTTTAAATGTACAAATAATATTTAAAAAAAGTTTATATATTTTATTATGTAAAAAATAAATGTTTACATAATAGGTAGTTAAACAACTAGTCGACTAGTAAACTAGGCAACTAGTAAAAATCACTAGAAGTGAAAGCCCTACCCCATGGCAGTGAGGCTCACTAACACCCCACTGACCCTGACACTATGAACTATATTAACTTAAAGTAGTACTTGCTGTAGGAGTAACATTGTGAGTAACATTCTGCCTTTCCGACACACTACCTGAAAAAACGACGAATCAGAGCACTGTCTCCATAGCAACTCGGAGCGAGGCTTGTTCTGGCAGTAGCGCTCATACACCTGGAATTTCTCCTTCTGCTCGTGCACGCACGCACGCACACACACACACACACACACACACACACACACACACACACACACACACACACACACACACACACACACACACACACACACACACACACACACACACACACACACACACACACACACACACACAGTGATGTGTTCACATGCAAAACATGGTTCAAATGGCTGGAATTAATAATTAATTGCAATCAGAGACCACTGTAAATGCAACAAAAACATCCTACTAGTGCAGTGGTTTTCAACCAGTGGTCCTTGAGGGGGTTCCAGGTGGTCCCCAGCTAAATGGTTGGTAACCAAATGGACCCGTATAGATATTTTACTCTTGAGAGTGTAAAATGAAACATTTTACGCTCTTAGTTAGTTACATTATTGTTAAACATCTGCAATACATAATGTATAAGAAGTATACACAAGAATGTAGAAGAATTATTATTTTGATCAACGTTTGCCAAAAGCATTGAATTGTGGACAATATCTTAGCCAATAATAACACAATACTCTTCAGTTTGGTGTCTACGAGGCTAAATCCCATCAAATGGTGGGCCGTGGCTCAAATGCCAATTAAATAATGGGCCTTGACATGAAAAAGGTTGAAAACCACTGTATTGATTGATTGATTGATTGAAATATTTATTAACAGTTTGCAGAATTACAGTACATTTCAAGCACAAACTCAATACAAAGGCTGTTAACTGTGAGTGGACGACCCAATTAAGCATTACACTTGTTTCCAATAGGGTCCACCATGTTCAATTCATCAAAAACATTTAGAGACGTACAAATAGACACTTCTATATAGACAAAGGACAGAACAGGAATTCATCATAATGGAGGTAAAAAGGGAAAAGAAACATATACAGTGAGGGAAAAAGGGGGGGGGGGGGGGCGGTGGGGGGGGATTCAGATTTTACGGGGGCCAGTTTCGAATTGCAGCCATCCGTAGGTGCCCTTTGAGAGCTGTTTTGAAGGAGTCAAGGGATTCGCATGTCTTAATGACTGTTGGTAGGGCGTTCCACATTTTGGTGGCATAGGAGCGAAAAGAATTTAGTCCCTTGTTTGTGCCGAATCTGGGTTGTACATGGTTCGTTGCACTCCCTCTGGTGTTGTGGGTGTGGACTTCGTTAACATTAAGGAAGTATCTAGACAGGTACATGGGTATCTTGGTGGTGTATCGAATCTTGTGGACCAGACCCATTGCAAGATGCTGTACTCTGTCGTCGACCCTAAGCCATTCCAGCCTGTCGAAGTGGGCAGGGGTGAGGTGGGTTCGGGGGGCGAGGTCAAGTAGGAGCCTGACCAGTTTGTTTTGGGAAGTCTGGAGCCTGGTTTTAAGGGCCTTTGAGGTGCTGTGGTACCAGGAGGTGCATGCATAGTCAAAGAAACCTTGTACAAGGGCTCCTGTTAGGGTCTTCAAGGTGTTTTTGTTGACCAGTGAGGAGATCCTGTAAAGGAATCTTGTTCTTTGGTTGACCTTTTTGATTACGTTGGTGGCCATTTTATCACCGGAAAGATTAGCCTCCAGGATGGAACCTAGGTAGGTAATTTCATCTTTACGTGTGATAACATTGTCACCCACTCTAACCAAGAAGCCATTTGCCTTGCTGAGATTACTATTAGAGCCAAAGAGAATGGATTCAGTTTTTCCCAGGTGTAAAGATAGTTTGTTATCAGCGAGCCAGGTGCAGATTCTACCGAGTTCGGAGCTGAGGGCCTTTTCAACCTGCAGTTTGTTCCTGTCCGAGACTAGCAGTGCCGAGTCATCTGCGAACAGGAACAAGTTGCAGTCACAAGCTGAAGTCATGTTGTTAACATATATTAGGAACAGTAAAGGCCCTAGTATGCTCCCTTGTGGAACGCCACAGCTCACTGGGAGGGGGGGGGACAGTTCCATTCACCTCCACCATCTGTTCTCTCCCCTCCAGGTAGGATTGCATCCAGCTCACTGCTGTGCTATCGAAACCAATTGCTTTTAGCTTGTTAACCAGTATGGAGTGGTTCACGGTGTCAAAAGCTTTTTGGAGGTCCAGCATGACCATGTACTAGTGCCCTGCACAAGTATAGTAGTACAAGTTCAATTATGGTAAATGGTAAATGGTGCATTTATATAGCGCCTTTATCCAAGGCGCTTTACATAGATTGTGCATTACATTCACCCATTCACACACACATTCATACACCGATTGCGGCGGAAGCCATGCAAGGTACCAACCAGCACAACGGGAGCAATTTGGGGTTCAGTGTCTTGCCCAAGGACACTTCGACATGTAGAGAGGAGGAGCCGGGATTCGAACCGCCGACCCATGGATCATTGGACGACCTGCTCTACCTCGCCCCATGCCACAGTCGCCCCATGGGTGAAAAGAGGGCCCTTCACATTCCACATATCCCTTACCCGCCGCAGGAAGCATGCCCCCACCGTCTCGGGGGTCTCCAGGCAACCCTGCAGATCTTGGAGGAAGATCCTGGAGGAAGAACCCAGAGGACGTTGGGCCAAAGAGGAACAGATTGCGGGGGAGGAGAGAGAGAGGAGAGAAACGAGTTCTGTGTGAGCTCATGTATTGTGTGTGTGTGTGTGTGTGTGTGTGTGTGTGTGTGTGTGTGTGTGTGTGTGTGTGTGTGTGTGTGTGTGTGTGTGTGTGTGTGTGTGTGTGTGTGTGTGTGTGTGTGTGTGTGTGTGTGTGTGTGTGTGTGTGTGTGTGTGTGCGCGTGCATGCATGCGTGCGCCATGCATCCTGTGATGTACCTGCAAGAGTATGCATGCATCATTTTGTGTGTGCTATTGAAAAAGTCTTATTAAGTGACAGCGATAAATGGAGAAGAGGGGTGTGTGTGTGTGTGTGTGTGTGTGTGTGTGTGTGTGTGTGTGTGTGTGTGTCTTGCCTGCTGTGGAATTGGTAAATCTCAGGCATGTTGCCAAATAGAACGTCTTTCTGGCTGCGGAGAGCTGAGGGCAGCAGACTGAACATGGATGGATCCTCCATTTCTGCTCTGTATCCCTGATACAAGAGGGGAGGGGAAGGGAGAGGTGGAGAGAAGAGGAGGAAATGAGAGATTTAACAGGAATGGGGGCAGGAGGTAATGAATTGCATTTTTCATAGCTTTTCCAAGTGCTCAAAGCGCTTTATAATGGTTCATTCATTCATACATTGGGAGATGAAGCGGCGAACAGTCCACACCAGCGTCCTCACTTCCCACATTCACACACCAATGGTGGCAAGCTCACACCGACCAACTCATTGGAGGCAATGTAGGGTTCAGTGTCTTGCCCAAGGACACTTCGACATGTGGACAGGAGGATCCCGGGATTCGAACCGCCGACCCAGGGATCATTGGACGACCTGCTCTACCTCCTGAGCCACAGCCGCCCCGATAATGCAGTGTATCTATAAGGGCCTTCAGTGTGGCGAACATGATGAAGTGTTTGTGTATCTATAAGGGCCTACAGTGTGGCGAACGTGATGCAGTGTTTGTATCTATAAGGGCCTACAGTGTGGCGAACGTGATGCAGTGTTTGTATCTCACTCATTCTTGAGATGAGGGACAAAAGTGGAAAAAACAAGTCCCACACATAAGAGCCTTATTTATGTTAAAAATAAATTAATTAATAAAAAGAAAAGCACTTGCAAAGTTAAATGTAATACAGTTGTGTATTCTTATGCCATTAATTTCATTATATATTTTTTCATATGCCATCTAAATTAGTTAAAAGCAGGCACTGTACCCAAAAAGGCCTGTATTTAGCCTGTCCCCAGCAAGTTGTCACAATTTCAAACTGCCAAAAAAGTGTCTAATACTGTCACAATCACATAAATATACATACTAAATGAAAGTAGATGTCAACAACATAGCAAACAATATACACAGTTCATTTTAATTTATATTTTAAATTAAATATCTCATATCAAATGTGTGTCCCACGTCTCCGTCAACTCCGTCAGGTTTTTTGAAAGTCTTAAATTAATCAGAAAATATTGTCGACAGATTTAGCCTGAAGACTCCTTTTCCAAGTCCTGTTTATATTTGTTGCAACAGTGGAGCACCTGGTCTGACAAGCATTAAATTGTTTGATATTTTAAACAAACAATGTTGATATCAATGTGGTCACAGCTTTTACATGTCAACTCCGTCAGGACATTATTATGATCTTTGTTAAGAATTCCAAAATAATGTTTAGTATTTTAGTTTAGGGTTAGGTTTAGCTAACAACTGAAGAAAAAAAGAAATGGATAAATTGTACTACAGAGGGTTAAGATGAAAACAAATGCCATTTTGTCAACGCCGTCAGACGTCAACTCCATCAGGTTTTGTGTCTGACGGAGTTGACATGTATCTGACGGAGTTGACAAAAGTGTTCCCAAAACAATAAAATGATAGTTTTTGAATAATGGGAAGTATTCTAATTTGGCAGACAGTTAGAGCATGCCTTAAGGAACATTTTTGGCTATAGGGCCATCACAGATTTGTCTCGTGGTGACCATGGCAGCCATCTTCCAAAATGGCCGCCACCTGATGTTATTTTACAATAACTCAAGTTCTACACCACCTAGGATCTTGATTCTGGTGACTAATATTACATTTTCAAGGATGAGGGATACAGTGGTACAATTTAGATTTTCCCTATGACCATGGCAGCCATTTTTCAAAATGGCCGCCACCTGCTGTTATTTTACAATAACTCAAGTTTTAGACCACCTAGGATCTTGATTCTGGTGACTAATCATACATTTTAAAAGATGAGGAATACAGTGGTACTATTTAGATTGGTCCTGTGACCATGCCAGCCATTGTTTTTCAAAATGGCCACCAACCTGCTGTTATTTTACCAATAATTCAAGTTATAGACCACCTAGGATCTTGATTCTGGTGACTAATCAATGTAATCATACATTTTAAAAGATGAGGAATACAGTGGTACTATTTAGATTTGTCCTGTGACCATGGAAGCCATTGTTTTTCAAAATGGCCACCAACCTGCTGTTATTTTACCAATAACTCAAGTTTTAGACCACCAAGGATCTTGGATCTGGCGACTAATCATTACATTTTCAAGGATGAACTTTCTCTGGGAGGGGTCAGGGCTTATTTCAGGTGCAGGTTGAGTTGCTACTGACAGGACATTACAGTAGGTGGGCTTTATGGCCTTTGACTTGTCCCTTTCAGGCACAGACGCACAGTTTGACTTCACTGGCCACTGCAGGGAACTGTGGGGGAGAAACTTTGGTCTCTTGACACCCCGATTAGGTTCAGGGGTTTTCTGGTAGAGACTTGCCTTTCATGACATCGTTGCTGCAGCAGTTGATCTCCTTACTGCGAGCGGTTGCACACTCTGGGTCTCTTGGGCGTTGTATCTTGGTGGCCTCCTGCCAGTGTTTCTCCGTCCTCATGAGCTCTGTGTTCTGGGGCTCTTACATTGTCTTGGCTGGAGATTGCTTTCCTGCAGGGTCCAGCCCAGTCTTGTGCAGATGGCTGCTGGCCCACCTGGAGGCCCCAACCTCAATTGTTCGGTTGGTGTGATTAGGTGGGGTGGTCTTCCCCAATCAGGATGAGGGGTTTGACCCTTTCAAACCGTTGTAGCGGCAGTCTGGCCAAGTGTCTGTATTTAGTTGTGAGGCTAGATACAGGATACGATTGCTCACCCAGCCCCAGGTGACTTGAGGTGAAGGCTCCTTTGATTTGGTAACATTGCTTTGGTTGACATGCTGGGGACACAGAGAACGACACTGATGCCTTCAGTGTCTGCACATCCTGCCTGATAGTTCTGAAGGCAGATCTTCAGGTTTTCCGTTGAGGCAGAGTCTTTCGCTCACTGTTCACCTCAAGCAGGACTTCAAGGTGTTTGCCTTTGCACAGGCTATATGGCTAGGACTCGTGCTTCAACCACTCCGAGAACTCCAACAGGGTGTTGGTTGCTCCTGGGCCGCAGAGCATTGTGCGGCGGAATTCAACTCTTATCTCTGGTGGCAGCTTGTTGAGGAGTCGTGCAACTTGTGAGCCGCATCTAAGTGCTGTGTCTCCCTCTGGGCCTAGGGTTGTTAGCATGCCTACCAGCGACTGTACTTGAAGCGCAAACTTCTCAAAGGCCACCCCATCGACAGATGTTGGCTGCCTCCAAGACACTTGCTATTTTCCGTAACACTAATTCGTGGGGCTGTCCAAACTTGTTGTTTAGGTGTCACCCGGGTCTCTGTTGGTGAAGTCGGGTCTATAGGTGGTCTAGAACATTATTAGAACGTTATTTAGTATGGGGATATTAATAGAATCTGGTAATAAATTCCTTACCAAGAATTTTCTTCACCAATGTGTTTGGAAGGGTGTCTACTAACATATCCCACATTGCTTTATATTCAACCACCCTAGGGGAACTTTTGACAGCTGCTGAAAGTTGGGGTACCATCAACAACCAATATAAGGCAAAATGTTCATTATGCTTATAGCATGTGACATGTCAAACTAGGGGGTTTTCATGATTCTGAATGCATTCCAAGCATTAGCTATGCACGGAAAACACTCATTGGGCTGAAAACGGCCATAGCAGTCATCACAAATGTGATTAGGTCAGCACATTTGGGCACATTTGGGCAAGTGGATATGGCTGAATTTAGCCCAAGGAGTTTGACCCCTAGTTTGGCCATAGACCCCCTAGTTTGGCCATAGCCACTTGCCCAAATGTGCCCAAATGTGCTTACCTCATCACATCTGTGATGATGGCTATGGCCGTTTTTAGCCCAAGGAGTGTTTTTCGTGCAAAACTAATGCTTGGAATGGATTCAGAATCATGAAAACCCCCTCGTTTGACATGCCACATGCTACTTAAAGCATAATGAAAATTAGAACATTTAGCCTTATATTGGTTGTTGATGGTACCCAACTTTCAGCAGCTGTCAAAAATTCCCCTAGGGTGGTTCAATAGAAACCAATGTGGGATATGTTAGTAGACACCTTTACAAACAAGAACATTCTTGGTAAGAAATGTATTCCCAGATTTGACATTCTGATAATATTCCCTGACTAATTGGTAAAATAATAGCAGGTCCGCCATTTTTGAAAATGGCTGCCATTGTCACAGGATAAATCTAAATAGTACTACTGTATTCCTCGTCCTTGACAATGTAGTATTAGTCACCAGAATCAAGATCCTAGGTGGTGTAGAACTTGAGTTATTGGGAAATAACAGAAAGTTGGCGGCCATTTTGAAAAATGTCTACCATGATCACAGGACCAATCTAAATAGTACCAATGTATCCCACATCCTTGAAAATGTATGATTAGTCACCAGAATCAAGATCCTAGGTGGTGTAGAACTTGAGTTATTGTAAAGTAACAGCAGGTGGCGGCCATTTTGAAAAATGGCTGCCATGGTCACAGGGCAAATCTAAATAGTACCACTGTATTCCTCATCCTTGAAAATGTGGGATTAGTTACCAGAATCAAGATCCTAGGTGGTCTAGAACCTAAATCAGTTCAACTTGTCAACTCCGTCAGATGTCCGTCAACTCCGTCAGACGTTGGTCACATGATGTTTTTGTTAATTTCCAAAGAAATAGATGATTCAATGTCAAATATTTTGTGCTTATGTATTGAAACACCAACTGAAATACTACTTAATGATGCTTTTTATTTTTTTTAACATGGTTTTTATGTTATAATATTGAAAGTAAAGGTTGAAAATGAAGGATTTGAGAAATGGGATATTTCATAATAGTGTGATATTGGAATAAAACAATATTAAATTAATTGTATTACTAAACTTGACTACTAAAAGCCATTATAAGATAACTGAGGACTTTATAGTATTGTTGAAATTATCAAATTAAAATAAAAGGGATTTTAGTGTGTCTGACGGAGTTGACATAAATCAGTTATAAAGTGCATAAATGTCCCATTTTAGAAATAAATGTTATGCGAAAAACCTGTTCCTTCTCAAGATTGGTAGTTGAGACCTGTGTCTACAAATACATCCATTTCATTTTAATGGTTCTTAAAATAAAATAAAATCTGATTTGAAAAAGGTTTTGTCCCATATCTCAAGAATGAGTGATCTATAAGGGCCTACAGTGTGGCGAACGTGATGCAGTGTTTGTATCTATAAGGGCCTACAGTGTGGCGAACGTGATGCAGTGTGTATATCTATAAGGGCCTACAGTGTGGCGAACGTGATGCAGTGTTTGTATCTATAAGGGCCTACAGTGTGGCGAACGTGATGCAGTGTTTGTATCTATAAGGGCCTACAGTGTGGTGAACGTGATGCAGTGTTTGTATCTATAAGGGCCTACAGTGTGGCGAACGTGATGCAGTGTTTGTATCTATAAGGGCCTACAGTGTGGCGAACGTGATGCAGTGTGTATATCTATAAGGGCCACAGTGTGGCGAACGTGATGCAGTGTTTGTATCTATAAGGGCCTACAGTGTGGCGAACGTGATGCAGTGTTTGTATCTATAAGGGCCTACAGTGTGGCGAACGTGATGCAGTGTTTGTATCTATAAGGGCCTACAGTGTGGCGAACGTGATGCAGTGTGTATATCTATAAGGGCCACAGTGTGGCGAACGTGATGCAGTGTTTGTATCTATAAGGGCCTACAGTGTGGCGAACGTGATGCAGTGTTTGTGTATCTATAAGGCCCTACAGTGTGGTGAACGTGATGCAGTGTCTGTATCTATAAGGGCCTACAGTGTGGCGAACGTGATGCAGTGTTTGTATCTATAAGGGCCTACAGTGTGGCGAACGTGATGCAGTGTTTGTATCTATAAGGGCCACAGTGTGGCGAACGTGATGCAGTGTTTGTATCTATAAGGGCCACAGTGTGGCGAACGTGATGCAGTGTTTGTATCTATAAGGGCCTACAGTGTGGCGAACGTGATGCAGTGTTTGTATCTATAAGGGCCTACAGTGTGGCGAACGTGATGCAGTGTTTGTATCTATAAGGCCCTACAGTGTGGCGAACGTGATGCAGTGTTTGTATCTATAAGGGCCTACAGTGTGGCGAACGTGAGCCACCACACTCTAAAATCCTCAGTGTTCATGTACTGTACACAGAGTTAATCACTTCATTCTCAGAATTAAATTCTGAGATTCTGAACACCATTAACCATTTCAACAAAGAATACAGTAACATTAGCAGTACTCTGATACTGCCACGGACTCACCAGCAGAACAGAGAGTAGCTCATCTACGTAGATCCTCTCTGTCGCTATCAACTCTTTCATGATGTGGCTGGAGAGACAGAATGAACAAACACATTCAAATCTACTCTAAACCGACACCTAGTGGACAGTCTGAGCATTGGCCCTCCTCCCAAACAGATATTTTTGGCCTGTATTTACTCAAGATGACACAGAATCCTGTGGCGAGAACTGTATGGATGCAATATATTTAGCCATTTTCACCCTGGAGTCCCTATTTTTGGGATGCTATTAGAGGCACAAATGTTCAAAAATATAAACACATAAAGCACAAAGGTCCATTTGGTTTCACTTGTCGAGGGCCCACGTTGAGAACCAGCTGTGCATTAGCATATTCTTAAAGTAGTAGTAATAGTAGTAGTAGTTCCATTTGTACACTCTCGCGAGGCCCCTTTTCCACAAGGGTTGAACCGGTTCAGTTCTTTTTGCCCACCTAATATTGAACCAGTTCAGAGTGTTTACTTTCCACTGAAAATGAATTGCTTCAGAACCCTAAAAGTTGGTTCGGAACTGGAACCAAAAAATGGCCGCCGGTTCCGTGAAAGCTCCAAGAAGGTTGGAGGTTCCAAGAATCTAGAACGGAACCAGTTCTAGAACCAAAGTTCTTTTGGTGGAAAAGGGGCCTCACAGTTATGGGGGTTCTTGAAACTCAAAAGTTTGAGAACCGCCGCGCTACTAAGAGAGAACCAGATCAAGAGTGCAGTCAGAGCTCTGATTCAAAGTTTACTTCAAAGGCAGAATTTGTTCAGGCTCAAACTGTAACACCTATCACCAGTGCGCCAAAATGAGCAGGCCGGCAACTTTGATGCATTCTCAACAGCTTTGATTTATTCTTTATATCCTGAAAAAAGTATTGCATTCATGGATGAGGGGATAAAGGTGAAAGGTCGCATACCGCGTGAGCTGCTCAGGGTTCTCCTCTGCCTCGGAGTCCGTGTCGGGGGCGGGGCCATACAGACAGCTGCGGTTGCCTTGGTAATCGTGCATCACTTCAATCTGACGGCAGACACAAATGATAGAACACAACAATTAGGTGTGTGTGCGCGTGCGTGTGTTCACTATATAAATGTTTCATCATAGGATAAAAGTGATTTTTTTTTTATTGATTTGCAATGATCCTTCCCTCTAAGGGGCCAAGTAGCCCTAAACCATGGCAAGGTCAAGAGTTCAGGTCTGTACTGTTGTCTTGGTCTCTTGCTTTGCTCTCTTGGGTAATTTATCCTTGCTGGTTATAGCCATATATACTGTAGCATGTATGGCCTGTCACAGGGGTGCTGAAACGTTTATGAATCGATGCGGTGTGTTGTCCTTGATTTGGCCAATATATCACGACTAGCTGGCAACCTGTTTTCTTTTCACAAGCCTTCAGAACAAGCTTGTGTTGCGGTTTGCTTGGTTCAGTAAGTGGCAATTTGTAGACATGATAGGATAGCACGATAGAAATTTACAGTCATGAATTTTAAAATGTTTTTTATCATAAGAGCTTCTCGAGAATGCTCTGCCCCCTCTGTGCTGAGAGTCTAGCGCAACCTGGAAGCGAGGCTGAATGATTGGATAATTCCAGGGCAACAACGAAAGTGAGATGGTAATTTGTGCATCACATACCCCTAACCTTGTTTACTCACTAATACTGGTAAACACAGTTGTAGGCGGATAGAATACTGTCAACGAGATACTCTTTCCCGGTGAACAGAATTGTACAGTCCCACTGGAATTCCCCGACTGTCGGCCTGTTGGCTCACCATTCTGTAACACGTCTAAGGCAGATGTTTTCCGCTGCATTTAGATGATCTCCAATATCCCCTCAACTGCAAATTCTACAAAACCATCCACTGTAACAATGTGGGGCGGCTATACCTGTAGATACCACACTGGTCTCTGCTGTTCATTGGGCTATACCTGTAGATACCACACTGGTCTATACATGTAGATACCACACTGGTCTATACCTGTAGATACCACACTGGTCTATACCTGTAGATACCACACTGGTCTCTGCTGTTCATTGGGCTATACCTGTAGATACCACACTGGTCTCTGCTGTTCATTGGGCTATACCTGTAGATACCACACTGGTCTATACCTGTAGATACCACACTGGTCTCTGCTGTTCATTGGGCTATACCTGTAGATACCACACTGGTCTATACCTGTAGATACCACACTGGTCTCTGCTGTTCATTGGGCTATACCTGTAGATACCACACTGGTCTATACCTGTAGATACCACACTGGTCTATACCTGTAGATACCACACTGTCTATACCTGTAGATACCACACTGGTCTCTCTATACCTGTAGATACCACACTGGTCTCTGCTGTTCATTGGCTATACCTGTAGATACCACACTGGTCTCTGCTGGTCTCTATACCTGTAGATACCACACTGGTCTCTCTATACCTGTAGATACCACACTGGTCTCTCTATACCTGTAGATACCACACTGGTCTCTCTATACCTGTAGATACCACACTGGTCTCTGCTGTTCATTGGCTATACCTGTAGATACCACACTGGTCTCTGCTGTTCATTGGGCTATACCTGTAGATACCACACTGGTCTCTGCTGTTCATTGGCTATACCTGTAGATACCACACTGGTCTCTGCTGTTCATTGGGCTATACCTGTAGATACCACACTGGTCTCTGCTGTTCATTGGGCTATACCTGTAGATACCACACTGGTCTCTGCTGTTCATTGGAGTAATGTGTCAACACAGTTGCCATATGGGCAGAGGCATGTCCATGATGTATGTCTACTGAAGCAAGAATTTGCTGAATTTTCAACCAGTTTGATTTGTTACAAATGCCAGACGTGTAGTATGTTAAATAAAATAATATAGGATTTCATACTAAAACACCTTAACATGCATTGATAGTAACAGTAATTGTTGTAAAAATGTATGTACTGTATATACAACAATATACAACATATCTATTGCATTGGAGTTATGGCAAGTGTCCCCTACCAATATGGTGGTGACATTGACGTACGACCACTGTGGCCAATGTGGCATCTACGTATTTCAATGTCTATGGTACAGTTTTGCCCATGTTTGACATTCTTCGTTCCTTAATCTAATCTTGCTGAGATATGCAGCTGAAGCTCTAGGTTGAGCAGACGCTTGCATTGTCAATTCTGCCTTGACATTTGAGCAGCACTGATTGGTTATTCTGCCGTGTCCGCGGGAAGATGTAGCTGTAGCTTGCGTTGATTGGTCAGCTGCCATGTAATCCTGAGGGATGAGTAGCAATCAATCAGCACAAACTTATTACCATCTCCAGGTCCTTGCCATGAACTTGTATATCATCAGTCGGGAAGAAACCCTGATCTCCATATTTCATCTTTTTATGTGCTTATGTATTGTTTTTATTGTCATTTCTTTTTTCATAAATGAATGCCTAACATTATACTTCGTTGTATGACAGTGACACGCAAATGTAGTGAATATAGCTGTTCTACAATCTCACAACGCACCACGATGCGACACACAGAGAGCTTGTCGATTTGAGCTATTTTTTTTTCTTTTTATTACAATTCGCGAAACGTTTCGCCAATGACATGCCCAAAATAGGGAAAATAACCACTGAAAAGTATTAGCAAGAGACTAAATAATGACTACAATGGCACCCAGCTTCTTTTCCCCGTTTCCAGACAAGTAATGGTTTAGTTTTCATTCAACCCTACAGCGACGATATGCACACCTTGGGCTGGCTATTGGTCCTCCTGGCGGCCCTTTTACCAGGCAGCAGGTCAAAGGAGAACTTGGAGTTCAGCACATTGAAGTCCACACCTATCGAGAGGGAGTACACAGACAGACACATCACATCACAAGTACTGTAGTAATAGTAGTATCTTCCTTTCGGTGTTGCTGCATATGCATAGATGCCTGTTTTTTGTGGATTTATGAAGTAGTGGCTTCGTCGTGATGGTGAAGTGACATGTGGGGTGTCTGGTGAAGTATATCGATACCAGTATCGGAAAAGCTGCCGATACTGGCTAAAATGCTCGTATCAGTGAGTATGCCAGCCTATGCCATTCCGATACCACATAATGTATTATTTTATTCGGTTGATGTTGCATGACTGTTTTGGACTGTTTTCTGTACTATTTACGTTATTATTTTACTAACTTTAACAATTATTAATGGAATTTGTAGGTGTTACTAGATCCGTGGTTAATTAAACTATTTAATTACAAGGATCACCATAACTCTGAAATGGAACAAAATGGACCCGACCATTTGTATACTCTCAGAGTTACAGACCTGTAAAGGTCCATTTGGAAGAGTTTGAGAACCATTGTCCTAGATCAGGGGTGTCCAAAGTGCGGCCTGTGGACCAAATGTGGCCTGGGGACAGATTTTATACATTTTATAACAAAAAAACATTGATATTAAATATTGATGATGATAGTTACATAAAATTGTTTAAATGAGATGCATATGTATGTGACTTTGTTATAGTCCGGAGGCACATTATGTCAGTCGAGGAGATGTAGTTGGCCCTTGCGTGTTTTGATATTTTCTAATATGAAAAATATTGAAAAAAGTTTGGACACACCTATCCGAGATCATTTTTGTTTAATTACACACTGGAGGTATTGGTATCGGGAAGGATAAACTAGCATCATAGTACATCTCTAGTGTCTGGGTGGAGATTGAATACCATGTCTAGGGGAGAAGAGGGGTGACTTGCATCGCTGTGAGGTCAGGTCAGGCTCTGGACGGGGGGCCACCGGCTGGATGGGTCTGACCTGGACGTCAGCTAGCTTCCTCAGGCACTGCTCTCTGTTCCTCATCATGGACAGCACCGACCCTAGCTTCTCAGACACCATGGTGATCTGGGACTGGTGGAGGAGACGGATGCTAAGACAGTTTCCGACAGAGGTTCTGTTGTGGATTCAAACGCACAGCCTGTCTTGACACACTGCCGCAGCCCGCAGGCACACACTGTTTAAAAACACTGACCTTTCTAGCAAAATAGAACTTCTCATATTGTAGCAACTAGCAAGAGACAAACAACCTACAAGTTATGACATATTCCTTGTATCTTCCAATGGCTATAATGGGAGTCAACCTTATCTGACATTTCAGATAAGGTTGTTTTGTAATTTGCAATGCATTCTCAAGCACAAGTTCACACACACACACACACACACACACACACACACACACACACACACACACACACACACACACACACACACACACACACACACACACACACACACACACACACACACACACACACACACACACACATAACAGACACTTAGTAGGTATAGATAGAACTTTGATGAGACTCATGTTTTATACGAATGGACAAACAAAATCAAATATTTAAAAAAAAATACTTATGTGACTTTCAGATATAAGTCTCGCGTTTTGTTATTGACATATTATGGATGATATGGTATACAGTACACACTTGATTGACAGATTGGGCACTGCACTGGTAATTAGGGGTGGGTGGGTGTGATCACCGGAGCTGGGCCCTGCCACGCAAATTATTAGTCATGGCATTCACCTGTTTACAGAGAGTGTGGGAATTTGGACAGAGAGGAGGTGAGCGCTGGAGACGACAATTACTGTTGTCCGCAAATATGGCAACTTAACACCGTAAGATCCACGTTAGTATAATAGTTAATGGCTGGGAACTGTTGTACTTTACGTGGTGAAGAATAGATGGTGTTATTACACGGCTTGGTTGAATGCTTGATTCTGATTGGTCAATCACTGAATTCAGCGGGGTGTTTCTTGATAATGACCACTCCGCTCTATAACAGACCGATGGCTAATCAACGCCAGCTTTGATCAAATCACCTTCAAGGTCAAGGTCAAGGTAAACTTTATTGTCCACAAGGAAAATCTGTCTTGGGCTTTCACCCCAGCTACAGCCACACATAAAACATCAATGACAAAAAAATATACATTACAGAGGAAGACACAATGTGATTATCAGAGTGATTATGCCACATCTGCTCCGCGTTGGTGGCTAATCACCCTGTCTGTGATTCATTTAACAACAATAACCACCCAGCCATTCATTATTCCTTGCTATTACCTGTAGCTGGGGAGTGAGTATGGCTTCAAACTCCAAGCTCAGAATGTCCTGGGTGTTTTTAAGTGCAGATGGCGCCCTCTCCTGGTGGAAAATGAGGTTCTGCAGGGCCTCCTGGGCTCCTTCTCTGGTCTGAAAGCGGTCCACCATCTGACTGGCTAACAGGTAGGCTGCCTCGTCACACCACCGCAGTGCCTACACATACACACACAGAGGATAACACACATCAACATCAAATAATAACATCAAATAATATACACACATGCACACAGGTGAAACATAATGCATGTATCAACATACTCACACACAAAGTAGGACATAGAAGAACTCACTCACTCACTCACTCACTCACTCACTCACTCACTCACGCACTCACTCACTATCACATATACAAATATGAGATTATAAACACAATGGTATACAATCTATATAATGTCATAACCTGGCTCATGATGAGACATGACAAAAAGAGAGGGATACACGGATAACTTAAAAGCCAAACATGATTTATTATAAATAAATGCAGATAAATTAACAAAATCGTCATGGGGTGTGTTAGTCTGTAGAATCAGTGGTGTAGGTGAGTGGATATTGGTAAAGTATGGTGTGAGGGGTGCTGGGTGCGAAACCAAAGACAGACACCAAACCAAACGTGCAACTGAAGTATGAGACAGAGACAGGAATGGAGACTGCTCTTCAGGTCAGAGCTGATGGCCCTCCTGGCTACGCGTATACCTGGCAGGCACCTGTAACAGAAACCAAGACAAAAAGACAAGCACTGGCAGACAGAGTGGGAGGCCTGTCACAATAATAATAATAATAATAATTTATCACATACATTTATCACATACCCAGCTTTTGTTTACCCTGGGTGAGTGATAAAAGCACCTAGAGGTTAATATCAGCCCTAAGGCCTAGTTCACACCTACACAACAAATGTTTGGTCCGTGTGTGATGCCTGATTGCTTTTTGATTGCTGCTCCAATTCATTTTCAATGGGAGTCACATGGTTTGACCAAACATTTTTGTTTGATGAGGGGTGAGCAATCATTAATCAGCGATCAAACACAAATGTTTGATCAAACCATGTGACTCCCATTGGAAAAGCATTGTGGTGGCCCAAAAAAACAAAAAAACGACCAAACATTGCTTGATTGGTGTTTGTTACGTGTGAATGAGGCCTAAGACTGATAGGATTGATAAGGCAGCTGACCAATCAGTGCAAGCTACCCCCCCCCCCCCCACCCACTCACCCAATCGCCTGAGTAAATCTAAATTCAAATATGGAGCTTGAACGGTGGAGAAAACCGCCACTAACAGCAAACCTATGGCCCACTGGTTTAAAAGTAATACTGATACATCCACATACGAAGGACTGCCCTAAAGTCATTGGTTCTGCAATTTAATTTGATTCCACCCGGATCACCTACATTGAATTGAATTCACATATCACTAGACGTATCGGTAGGCGGAGATCTCCGATCGCGTGACTACATGAGACTACCGCACGCTGAACTGTTGAAAGACGCAACCTCCTTTAGGATCACAGGATGTTGTGTGTGTGTGTGTGTGTGTGTGTGTGTGTGTGTGTGTGTGTGTGTGTGTGTGTGTGTGTGTGTGTGTGTGTGTGTGTGTGTGTGTGTGTGTGTGTGTGTGTGTGTGTGTGTGTGTGCGCGCGAGTGTGTATACCTCCTCCAGGCGTAGCAGCAGGTCTCGTGCACGTGTGAGTGAAGCGCGCTTGGTGCGTATGGCGTTGGTGATGACATCACAGTGGTGACGCAGCTCGTTGCAGCGCTGGACGATGAGTGCCAGCGCATAGTGGTGGTTGGCCGCAAGCTGGTGACCATGCAGAATCACCACCTGGGCACAGCCCATCTCCTCCTGCACAGCACGAGCGTGCGCACACACACACACACACACACACACACACACACACACACACACACACACACACACACACACACACACACACACACACACACACACAAGCACACACGGAGAGCAACAGTTTAAAATGTATTGCGATCAACATTATTTGCCATATGAGGATTTTCCTTCAACCTCACAGGAGGTGTTAGATTAACTAGAAATACCGCACTGCGGTTGTATGCCTCCGCCAACCGGTTGCCGTTTACGTCCATTTCCAGACTCATACAGCAGTATTATGTAGCGAAAGAACTTCAAAGGAATTTAATCATAGTGTTCTGTGGCTCTGTGCCAAATGTCATGAAATCCCCCCAAGGCCTTCCTGGGATATCACGTTCTAATGGTTGGGAGGGACAGTACGGACGGACTGACTGTGATTCCATCCATCGTTGGTATCACAATTCAACGCACCTGTGTCACCTCTGCCCTCAGAACTGTGGCATACTGTATTTATTCTGTCTGTATTCCAGTTGGTTTGATCACATCATTACAAAGTGTAAACTATATGTGTTTAAGAGTGCTTGATTCAGGAATTGGGGTTAGTGTTTTAGCCATTCAGGGAAAACTGTATTACAACGAACATATGCAAAACCTTCGTGTCTGGTAGTGTTACTCTGTGGGTTGCATGCTGTTCACAAGAGGTTATGTAATGTTCCAAACTCTTAGCTCCCACACTTGTCTATATGCTAATCATTACAACAGGGGAATACAGAATAGATTTACTGCAGTCTAAGAACAGCTGAGAAGAGGAGGAAAGGGCTAAGGGGAAGATATCACCAAATCCCACACCTGTTTCTCTGTGCATGCATGCAAGAGGGAACATGTACTGGGGGTGAAAGTGTGTTCAAGATTCAACGTATTGAGTACATAAGGGGCATTGATGTACTTTCTTTCCTGTTGTGTATATCCCAGGTGACTGAGGTGAGTGGTCGCTGACCCTAGGCTCTGCTGCACTGTCAATGTACATGGGGGTGTATGTCCTCTGTCCACAATTCTTTGGTCTTGTCAATGTTGAGAGCCAGGTTGTGCTCCTTGCACCATTGTGTCAGGTTTTCAACCTCTCCCGTAGGTTAGTCAGTGATTAGGCCTCTCACATCGGCAAACTTGACCACTAAAGTTGGAGCTGTGCATGCCCCTACAGTCATTGTGTACAGGGAATAGAGGAGGCGACTCAGAACGCAGCCCTGGGGGGCTCCTGTGTTGAGGGTCAAGGGGGCAGAGGTGTTGGAGCTGATCCTCATCACCTGGCAACACTCTGACGAGAAGAAGCAAACTCAGTGTGTAGCTCAGTGTGTGTTGTGGCTATGGCATCCTCTGTTAGCCGATTATCAAATTGGTGGGGGTCTAGGGTGGGTGGCAGTCTCCTATTGATCAGCTCTTTGACATGCTTCTACAAGTAATTTAAACTGGATTGGAAATTGTATCTGGTATGACACAGACGGGGACTGTGTTGTAAATGTCCCTGATGTGATAACTCCTGATAGCTGCTTATTACAGTAGGTATGGAAGAGATTAAAGGTCATGGTGTAAACACCTGCCCAGGGGTCCCGTCTAGCCCCGCTGCTTTGTGTGTTAACCGTTTGAAAGAGCTTGTGCACCTGTGATCCAATAATGACCGGTGTGGTGATGGATATGACACATATCCAGCTGTGGTTGGCTGTTTCTGCACTTGCTGGCGCTTCAAGGGCTTGTTCTGATTAATTAATACTGTGTATGTGAGTTTAATGTAGCTCACCGGTTGGCAGGCTACAATGACACTCAGGATAGATATCCTGGAGTTGCAGATTCCGTCAAACAGTGGAATAACCATGGGAATACCTGAACAGAACATCATAGCAACGCTAGCTGATAGTCTTGCTAAGCAGTAAACCAGGCTGATTGGTGACATTTTATTATTATTGATTAGCCACCGACGCGGAGCGGAAGTGGCATAATCACTCTGAAGGTGATTTGATCAAAGCTAGCGTTGATTAGCCATCGGTCTGTTATAGAGCGAAGCCGTCATTATCAATAAACAACACCGTGCTGATTATATTTACTAAATATTTCATACTGTATCATCAAAACGGAACAACCCACCCCCCAACGGAGATGTTAAATCGCCAATAAAAATGACTATGACCGTCACACAGGCCTAATAGCAATATGGCCTAAAATGTTATTCCATCCGGCTCGAGTGTTTACACTACACTACAGTAATGTGCTGGTTCATTTTTGGCAACCCTTCCCTGCTGCTTGATTAAAATCACCAAGCACAACAATAGCAGCCTCTGGTATTAATTTTCCGTTATGATGAAAGCCCTGTGTGGTGGGAGGGCAACGGTCACAATTTGATATAACCTATTACATATGTCGGCCTATTATCAACCCACAAGATAGAATTTTACTCTCTTTATAATTATTATTATACTAATTTTAATGTACTGTATTTCCAAACATCGTATCAAAAATATCTCTGACATGCCTATTGAAAAGCACTTGTTTTGGCTGTGCATGTTAATATTAACATTTAGCACATTGTTAAGATGCTGCACAAACTGGAGGGCACAGTGGATTCCAATAGATTGTTAAGTAGCGTCTTTTGTTTTGTGAAGTACCCTACCCGACAGTTGTGAGATACAGTATAGTAGCCTGAGAGAGGACATACACTTTTTTTCAACCAAGGTTCATGTTTTAGGTTGTTATTAGAGAAAGTAAAAGATGAGTGTTCATTTTCTTCATTTGCTGCTTTCTTTCATTTTAGGGATTTTAGCGGTTTTTACTAAATGTTATAGCGATTTATTTTTTATTATTTACTATAGTCCTACTAAACCCCAAGAATGAAGAAAAATCTTTTACTCATCTTTTACTTTCTCTAATAACAACCTAAAACATGAACCTTGGTTGAAAAGAACTAAAGTTGTCCTTTAATGTGCGTGAATATAGTCACATTTGTGTGCCGACTGGCATCATGGACCACTGAGGAATGCGAGAAACATGCGAGAAACATGCGAGAAGTGTGTGCGCACGTGCGTGCGTGCGTGTGTGTGTGTGTGAGACCTGAGCGTTTTTATCCAGTGCCTCTAGGTCCTTCAGCATTTGTTCTATTTGAACAACAGTGGTTCCTACTGACGGAATGCCTTTCTCCTGCGCAGAAACCTTCTCCAGCACCTCCTCCATCTACACACACACACACACACACACACACACACACACACACACACACACACACACATACGTGTTAAAGACATGAACACAAAAATAAAGCTTATTTTTGAAGACGTGTGTGTTCATGCATGCATGCATGCATGCATGCATGCATGCATGCATGCGTGCGTGCGTGCGTGCACACCTGTTGGAAGTTGATTTCATAGCACAGCAGTTGATGGTACTGCTGCATTTTCATATGGTGTTTCTCAAAGAAGCCATCAAATGCCTCCTCCATGTCTCTGAGCTGAGCCAGGAGCCTGCACGCACGCACGCACACACACACACACACACACACACACACACACACACACACACACACACACACACACACACACACACACACACACACACACACACACACACACACACAATCAATTAAACAGACTCACTAGTCACTACACACAAATCAATGAACATACATAATACATGATACATCATGACACACTGAAAATGCACACACTGAAAGCTTATATTCCCTGCCCTACTGTATAATGGTCTAATGGTGCTTATTGTAGTTGTGCTTACATTTAAATGATTCATCATTTATGATTATTATATGATCCGCTCGGCTTGGCTCAATTTGGTGACCCCTTTGGAACGCTGTGCCACAAGCACAGTGAAAGACATCATGTAATCATATCACTTACTATATATACTTACTGCAGTGAAACTTGAGCAGTGCGACTGTTTTGTTTTGCACGCTTGAATCTTATAGAATAGTCATTTTATTCACTTCATTATCTAGCTACCATTGTGTTGGTTGAACTGCTTGGTTTCAGCGCTTTGTCCTGCACTGTAACCGTATGATGGATTTTAATTCACTGTCGGCCGAAAAAAAACATTTTTTTTTTGTTGGGGGGGGCGGGGGAGCTTCGCCCCAGACCCCCTGGGCTCCGAGGGACTTCCAGGCTCTGCCAGGGACTCGCTCAACTTTTCTACCCCAAAACAGAGCCTTGTCAAAACAGAGTTTCGCCCCTGGAAGTCACGGAGCTTTCAATTCAACCTACTTGGACTAAACTGGATTAAAGTTAATTGGATTGAAATTCAAATACTATGGCTGTACTACACCCTTTGTCCAGTGAATACTATTCACACAGCTTGGCATTGTGTCTGCCCTGAGACTGGGAGGTTGGTTCAATCACCGGTTGAGTCATACCAAAGACTATAAAAATGTACAATGCCTCCCTGCTTGGCTCTCAGCATCAAGGGTTGGATTGGGGGGGGTGCATGTGTTTGGTCTGACGTAACAGTCCAACAAGCATTAGTCCGACACCCTACCCAACACTAAACCTAACCTCACAGGAAGCCACGGGTTCGTTGTAACCTGCCACGCATGTCGGGAGCGACGGTATTGTCGGACTAATGCCTGACGGACTTATGTAAGTATGCACCCCGGATTGGGGGGGGGGATTGTCACTGTGACATACTAGAGTCATGTCCAGGGAGTGATAAAGCAGGAAGAGGAGAACCTTTTTTTTATTTACAAGCCCCGGCCGTGCCGTGCTTCAGAGCACCACCCATGTAGAACAGCGAGTCCATCCCTCGTAAACTATCTGTGCTGGATTCTCGGCTGCGATGTTTTATATTATATATTATATGTATTTTATAATCTACTAAATCCATAGTCTGATTAGGCACTATTATATACTTGGTTGACATAACGGTGTTGTGAAAAAACAAGCTGCATTTTAATTTTCCCCGAAAGGTCGATCATTGGTTAATTTTTTTTAATTTTATTTAAAAACAATAATAATCAAGTAGATCCCCTTTCTCTCATGTGGTCTCCATCCCTTGGTCCTTCCATACCTCTGAACAGTCCGTGTGTCTGCCTTGATGTCTCTCTCCTCCACTCCTTCTCTCTTGGAAGGCTTTGCAGTCTCCAGGTTGGCCTGCAGGAGGCGTCCTTCCTTCAGCACACCCCTGATGTCATCCTGAAATAAGATGAAAGCACAATTAACACTTTGGTAGAGGTTTTGGTCATGTACCTTTCCATGATTATCATGTAAATCCAAATATTGGCTTGATATCTTCAATAGTTGTTCAATAGATTACGATTGATAATCCAATAGTCACCCCATTGATTTACATTGCACGGTGAAACAGGTCTCAAAGTCACACTTTTAGTATACAAACTAATGCAAACAAAGCTGATTCTGCCATTGTATAAAATAAAAAACTCTGCATTTGTTAATTAATTGCATCTTTTTGACTACCAACTCTCCTTAAAAAAGGTTTATTAAACGTTTTGATCCTATCAAAGCGCTGTTTAATACATATTTTTGTATGGAGCATTAAAACAAGAGTTACCTTCCTTTTTAAACTCAATTACTGCACTTTGCAGTTCAGCTCAGCACCAGGATATAGGGGGTCATGCGTAAAATTGATCACAAATGTTATACACCTTTACAAACAACTTTTTTTTTACCCCCCCAAAATAATAATAATAATAATAACAATAAACATAATTGTATATTTTGTCAGAATCAATTTTGTTCATTTTAGAGAGAGAGAGAGCGAGAGAGCGAGAGAGAGAGAGAGAGAGAGAGAGAGAACCTTCATCTGCCTGTAACGATGAGTGTGTGAGTGTAACAGGAACTCAATGGCGTTGGCATCATCTGGGAGTTCGGTGTCAGTCAACTCTGAACCAAAGCCCTGCAGAAGCTGAGCAATCTCCTTCACTGTCACTGCAAAGGTCTCTATGGCCTGTAGAGACAACCCCCCCCCCCCCCCCACACACACACACACACACACACACACAAACACACACACACACACACGCACACACACACACACACACACACTCAGAATCAGAATCAGAAAACAACGTGCTGATGTTACGCATTCTTCCCCCTCCAAAATAGAGTCCCCACAAACAACAAACACAACAACAACAAAAGGTTAGCACGGTGACATATCAGGAAGCAGATTATCCATATCCAAAGGCATGAGCGCTCCTGAGCGGTTGTGATTCTGAATTGATATGATGATGCACTAAACAGCAGCCTCTACCAACCCAGCTAAAACAGCATGCAGTCATAATGTTTCATTATGTACATGCATACCCTACCACAGATCTGTATCTTATACTTCTTTGTATTTGTAAGATTCTCAACTGTAGTTGAGTAAAAGTACAAAAGTATTGGTATCACAATGTACTTAAAGTACCCAAAAGTTTTCACGCATTGTGACTCGAGCCGAGCTTGTAGATAGGCTCTTTTCAAATAGTTGTTTTGTATTAATAATGAAGAAAATACCTTAACATGTACATGTACTTAGTTACTTTACACCAGTCAACTGTATGAATCACACCATAGTTGTGTACCGTGCGGAGGACAATCCAGTCACTCTGGCAGTACTCCACCGTCCCCGTGAATTCTGCGGCCAGGTGGTTCTCGTCGATGTAGCGGAGCAGGTCGCCCACCGAGCGCAGCATCACCACCTGGTACAGTACAACAGACACAAGGCAGCTAACTGTACACAACGTAGGTAGTCCAAAGGAAACCACCGGTTCCCAAACACTGGGTCGCCATTTGTCATCGCTATTTGTGGGCCGCCGACACGTTTTATTATTTCAAAACATTTTCAAAAACATTCCCCAACATTTTTTTTCATGAATTAAATACAAATTCAATATTTTTTTCCCCGTAATTTCATGAAGTAATAAAAGAAAAATGAAAGAAATTCCATGAATTAGAAAACACATGTTTAAGTAGTAGTGCTATTTTCACTAGTTTGAGTTCCGGGGAGATCATGTCACAGGCTAAAACGTTTGGGAATCACTGCTACACGCAAGCAGTCCAAACGATTGTCACGCTCAACTCACAATTTATTTTTTATTAATGCCAGGTGCAGATTCTTAAACAATAACACTCCAAAGCAATTCCCTCATTCAGTCCATTTTGGTCTAAGGAGTGACTCCAAAATGTCTCTCCGTAACAGTAAATAACAGTACTGTCCCACTTTCCAAGGGATTCACAATCTCAGTGCCTTGCAATCTAAGCCTACAAACCTCATGTCCTGTCTGGGACTGGGATTCTATAGGCAGCCCATTTTCATAAAACTACTCAAATGTATTTATGGGGATAGTTTTTTTTCTCCATATGAAGCGTTGTTTTAGGTGCAGTATAGCTACATTGATTATATATTCTTCTTTTGTTTCTCTGGTACTTTTGACATGCTGAACTAGCAGTGTATAAACTGGGCTACCCTCTATCTGCTGGCCTGCAGAGAATCATCTGTGTCTTTTCTTCTATCGGCCCATATTGTATCAGAAATCTTTACCAATAAAGAGCAGCCTTGTGGTTGGAGACACTATCCCACAACGTAACAAGTTAGATTTCTGCAACGGGTGATATCTTCCCCTGCAAGATACCTTATTTATTATCTGAAAACGAGGCTACCGAACAGGTACAGTATCTGCTGGGGGGATTGTACCCAGAACCTTCCATTACATTATGGTCAGCTCACTGTGGACTTGTCCTCTAACTTTATTCTCTATTTCCTCTTCCCCAGCTGCCCTTTTGGTCCCTTTCTCCTCTTTTGTGAGTGTCCCTCTCTCACCGGCATCTTTAACAGGAAATCATCCTGGCTGAAGCGGAAGCCCAGGTCAGTGCTGGAGCTGGGGCTAGGGGTGGAGCTCAGCAGACCTGTGGGGCGGAGCACCAGGACCAGGTGCAGGTTACCTGGAAAAGAGGTCTGGAAGAGACACAATAATAAGATGAGGAGGAGGTAAGGAAAGGAAAGGAAAGGGGTTCTGTGGTAAAACTCTATTATTCAAAACCTGTACAAATAAACATACTACAGTATAAACTTTGACTTTTTTTTAATTACAATGGCAGGTCAACGCTGAGAAAAGCAGATGAGAAGGGTCAATCAGTTGATGGAAGTCCAAAGTTGTCTACATAAAGCAGGAAAAATTCCAGTATTTATTTTTTAAGACAGTAGTAATGGAATACCTTTACCATTACTACCACCCTCTTCATAGGAAGAAGGCAGGATTCAGTGTAAATTAACAGGTTAGCTACGATCACATTTCACTTTCACCAGACACAACTGGGATCTACCAAATATCTGCATGCTGTAGAATTAGCAGCTTGCTGTGTCGATGTTATGTAGAAGGGATCCAGCGCGCTTTACGTAGAAGTCTGACAGTCAGCTTTCCTGACACTCTCTGCATCCTTTATCTCTCCCTATCTATCAATCTGCTGCTCTATGCTTATTCTCTGTCTTCTCAGTTCCAACTCCCCCTAACCACATCACTTTTCTCTACAAATATTTGACAAATATATCATATTTTCAAGCTTGAAAATAGGTTATTTAGGAATGATTATTCAGTAATTAATATTCTGTTTTTTATTACTGGTATCTGTTCCATTCTATCGTTCCTATATGTATTTCCTTTTCCCAGCCAAGGTGTTTAAAGTGGTGGACTTACTCATGTCACATACCAATCATTTTCTCTGACTCACTCTCTGTCAACCCTACTACCGCACTACCACACTCCCCATCTGTCTATCAATCGTCCATCAAAACTCCCAATAACTCCACCGAGTCCACTCCCATAGACATCATCCCATTGCTCCATCCTTCCTTGCCTCCCCATCACTCACCCTGCCTCGCACCATCAGTGAAAATCCACGTGTGAGTGAGTACAGAGCATAGGTAGAGGATTTTGCAATGATTTGCTATCAAGACAATCGACAACTTTTATACTGCAGTGCTTAGGCTACTGCTTAGAGTAGCACGAAGCCCAGATATACTGCAGCAAGTGTGAAGTGTGTTTAGATTTTTTGGATAGTTCCAAATGCCCCCCCATCCACCCCCAAACTTTGAGATGGCTTGCCTTCTTTCCAGAAACTGTAAACACAACGAATTTGGCTATACTCTCAGTTTACCTGCGTTGTGTGGTGTAGGGCTACTATAGGCTACTATATTAAGTATTTGAGATGTAGCCCCCTATATCCAAATGACGCCAAAGGATACATTTAGCTTTAAGACACTATGCTGCAATGCTAAAGCTCCTATGCTAGTACTCTCATTGGTTGTGCACCTGCAGTTGCTGGCCAAATAAGTAACACACATTATCATACACACAAATACACGCGTTTGTCATTGGCCTGTCTGACTACCACTTTGGTGTGTCAGTTACACAATATTTGATCTACACCAAACCACCATGTACAAAGGCTGAATATTTGGTTAGTTTGCAATGCATGGCATGCATATCCCTATGCGGCAGTACTAGTACAAGATAGTTTCTTTCCCCTAATCTCTGTGCCCTCTCTCTCTCTCTCTCTCTCGCTCTCTCTCTCTCTTTGCTGCAGTATCCTCTCGCCGCCCCGTTAGAAACCTCCCCACTTCCCACCTCCCTGACAGGAGCTTACCGCGGCCCGACGGAGACGGGGGAACCCCCGCAGCGGGTTCGACTCCGCCATGGCAAGGCTCTTCTCCCCGCAACTTCCCTGGCTTTGTTCACCGGGGGGTCCGGTGTGTTATAAGTCCGCGGTGGGACTATACCGGAGGAGCGAGCGGCCAAGCAGCAGCAGCGGCGGCGGCGGCGGTGGCGGCAGCATTAGCAGCGCTAAATCTACTGCAGTGGCGGAGCGGTGCAGCGATACGCGCTCTACTGGATCTGGGATGGATCTGCTGTGCTGTGTGTAGTGTACAGTACCCCCTCTCTCCCCTCTCTCTTCTCCTCTTTACCGGAGGACGAGGAGGGTCACTGTCTACCTGACGTCAGCTACAAAATAAAGTTGAGCCACATGACACGATGCGCGGCATCCATGCGCCCCCCTTGCAGGGCTGGCTGTTGTTATCTGACAAGTGACAACATTCATTTATTGATAATCGTTACATCACATGGTTTCATTCTTAGCCTACAGTAGGTCTACCAGCACGTGGGACAGGCTGCAGAATTGAGTAAAATTCGTTGGATTTCGGCTCCACGACATTGTAGCAAGCCAAGACATTTTGAAAAATGTTAATTTTTTAAGCAAAAGCTTTTCAAAACATCTAGACTTCACTTGACCAAATACAATTAAATTAACATAGATGGAACAAAGTTAAAATAACCCGGCCCAATATACATTGTGTAAAAACAATTATTTCTAACAATTTACAACTAGGCCTACTAGATCTGATTCTGAGGTCTTTAATCGTGAACTTGAATATTATGAACTGAAGGTCATTCAGTTAACCACAGTTAATCACAATTTCTATAGCCTAATGTTTTTCAACCGAAAATCGTTTTATGTTTTTGCTATGCCTATAGGCTACATCCTTCCATCTGTTGGCTCTGTGAGGAAGGTGAGTCTGTTCTGTGCTCTTGCTATAGATCATGTTTTAAAAGTTATTTAATGAATGCAAAATGCACCATGAAATGCTGTTGGTTAATATTTTTAATGGAAAATGTTGTGTTTTGATGTTACTGTAGCATCAAAATTGCATCATGCACCTTAGGTAGAGTGACAGCACCTGCAATTGAGAAAAAGAGCTAGCATGTAACAAATGCAATACAGCCCATCCTGTCATGTAGCTAGTAGGATAAAGACCCTTTTATTTTATTTTTAAATATATGAACGCAAACTGGACAGTTGTTTAATTTGTTTTTTGAATATTCTTTTGCCACCAATGGAGTTTTGTTTCACAAGTTCTCGATTCTTATACCAGTTCCCCAGAAAGCCTGCAAGCTCTTGCATTTTGTTTTTGCTTCATATAATTTATCCCTTGGGTAAATTGAGACACATCTAGGTATTTGACCGGCAATAATAAGCACCTTTGTTTGCACCTTCAAAGGGTCAAACAAAAAGGGAATGACGTGACATTGATCCCCTTCCCCTATTCACTCATAAAAGGACACAGGTAGACACACATATACAGAGATCTCCATATATGAAGATCTCTGTACGTCTACTCTGACAAAGCTCTCGACAATATGACTTAGACATATTGGTCAGATTGGCTGTGCAACGTACGTAGGTGTGAGGGACGCTTAGCGAGGGACGCTTAGCGAGGGACGCTTGCGAAACCCTTAAAACTCTTTATGCCTAAACTTATTTGCCATTTTTTACTATTTTAAAACATTTTAAAATAGTATATAACACTATAGAGGTTCAGCCCGCCAGAGTTCACATGATTGTAACATCATGTATGCACTTTGCACATGTATACATTGTGTACAAAAGATAATAATTTATACTTGCATTGTTTATAATTACATTGCACAATTAAGCATATCCACATCCACTTTATTGGACTTTATTATTGACATAAAATACATGCTTTGTCCTTCTGCAGAATTACTGGCTTCCAAAAAGCAAATTATGGCTGACAAGAAACCAATAGACGATCGAAGTGCAAGAACCAGACAATTTGAATAAGGTACGATCACTTCTCACCAATGGTCACATGATGAGACAGGAACCTGTCACTTCCATTCAGCTGTTCCTGTGATAGCCACACCCTCTCTGCATCACAATTTGCAAAATTTGGCAGACACTCTTATCCAGGGGTACAAGTGCAGAGACATCTAGACCTAGAACTTGTGATCATTGTACTTTGGATCTGTGAGATTACTTCTAAACTCTGCAATTATGAATTGAACTGTGAGGGGGGTGAGGTTGAAGATGTGAGTTTTCAGACATCGGCAGGAAATTGGGAGTCATATCACATTATTTTAAGATTACCTATACTGTATGGCATAGTCAAACAAATTTCCACATACTGTAAAGACAACATATTTTTAAAGTTAACTAAAATGATGTGATTATTTTGTAATAGTCAAATGCAATGGGAAATGGACAGAATGAAACTTCAAAGTGTATTCATCTCACACAATTAGCTATTACACTGTGTGTGTGTGTGTGTGTGTGTGTGTGTGTGTGTGTGTGTGTGTGTGTGTGTGTGTGTGTGTGTGTGCGTGCGTGCGTGCGTGCGTGCGTGTGTGCGTGCGTGCGCGTGTGCGTGCGTGTGTGTGCAATAATGAGTGTAAAAGCACATACACCACTATGGGACAAGTCCCAGTCCTCTGCGTGTTAGTAATCTGTTGACATATGGACGTCTCTGGATTGCCTGTTCTGCTTGATTTAATACACAATAAATGACATGTGTCTGCACATTGCACCAATTAAGTTATTGTATTGTCTTCATGAAAGACAAGATTCAGGTAGGTGTATTATGATGTATTATATATATTATTACATCATATAGCCATTTGCCAGTAATCCTGGCCTACAGTATATGGCAAAAAGGTGATTACTTAATTGGATTACGAGGCATACAACTGTTGCTATAATGGTCCGGTTAAGCCTGGGGGAGGGAGAGCTGGTCTCAGTATAAAAGCAGTTGTCAACAGTAAGATCACACTCTACACACTGTACCAGAATACCGGTAGACTTTGTGGACACAGACATCTGAATTCAAGTAAGACTTCATCATGAATGATTGGTTGGATGAATGGTTAGATAGCAGAGTAGCCCTGCCTGTAGCTCATAGGCCTAATATCTCCCTTGGTCAGGGGGGTTTCTCCTTTTGGGCCATAGATGTTTTTGTGTGCCATGCGAGAGACCCAGGTGGTTACAGATGGATGGACAGATATAAGGAAGCACAGAATGTTGAAATGGTGTCAGTATGGGTCCTTCTCAACTGGTGGGCCTTGGACCACTGGTGGTCTGTGAAAGTATTGTATCGTGGTCAATGACCATGCATTCAGTAAGGATTAAGGGAAGAGAATATTGTTGGTATTGATGTGGAATTTCCGCCCGGTAGTGACATTATGATGAAGGATTTTGGAATTAAGACAAGAGTTGTTGATCATCTTTATAGTTTATTCAATGACAGCCAAAAGCAGAGATGCCGAACCCCGGAAGGTGTCCCATGCTATCGTCTCTGCATGTGTGATGTCAGTTTCCCAGGCTCAGCTCCGCTCTCTCGTCTCCAGAGCTCAAGACTTTATAAACAGCTGTCAGATGTTTACAGAAATATGCATGTCCTTACATACATGTAGCTCTCTCTATCACTTTGGACTTTAAGCTGATTGGCTAATACACATATCAAATTTGTGTAGTCATGACAGATGATTGCTTGGCCAGTTGGATCAAATGATCAGTGGGGTACTGTAGGCATTCTGGTTCTTAATTTAGCTCAGAGCATGACATGAAGCAGTTTCTCTCTCAACAGTATGTTTATACCTTTAATATTGAACACACAGCTTGCATATACACCTAATATGAATGTATTTATCATTATCTGTATGGTATGAGGACAGTGGAATTAAAGTCAAGACCATATCATTATCAGTGGTCATTTGAGGATGCTTGTGCTTCAATTCCAAAATGACTTCAAGCTTAACTACTACATAGGCTCAGCTCATTAAGACCCACAGGCTCCGTCAAGAGGTGTTGTCAGGCAACATTCCCAAATCTTACAGCAAACGCAATGAAGAATGTTGTTCTTGTTGTTGTTCTTGTTGTTTGCCTTTTTCAACCTCTCAGAGGGCTTTCCACAACTGGCATAAAGGTCTAGGTTGGAGCTAGAAAATTATTTGAGACTCTGGGCCCCATCTTGACTTATGCCTAAACTTATTTGGCATCTTTTACTATTTTGAAAAACATTTTAATATAGTGAAAAGAGACATTCTACAAGCTCACAACAAGTTGATGTAGATCGGCTATTTTCCCTATTTTAGAATCGTTTTCAAAATAGTAAAAATCACACCTGTGTCAACGGAGCAGTGCTGTGTGTGTGTGTGTGTGTGTGTGTGTGTGTGTGTGTGTGTGTGTGTGTGTGTGTGTGTGTGTGTGTGTGTGTGTGTGTGTGTGTGTGTGTGTGTGTGTGTGTGTGTGTGTGTGTGTGTGTGTGTGTGTGTGTGTGTGTGTGTGTGTGTGTGTGTGTGTGTGTGTGTGTGTGCGCATGGCTCAACAGCGCCACTTGAAGGTAGGTCACCCAGCGGTATTGCAGCTGTCCGTACTACTAATACTGTAAAGTGCCTCCCAAGATAGGGCACTCTGTCCCTGCCCACCGCTATATAACTCAAGAAAAGAAATCTTATTCTTAGCCCATATCCCCATCCGTACTGGTTCCCACTTCCCAGGTTGATTCTTATCAGGATGGTGAGGTGGGCACGGTAGCACAGTGCTGTCGCCTCACAGCTAGAATGTTCTGGGTTCGATTCCTGCTGTCGGCGCTGGGGGCGTGTTCCCTCCTCCGCGTCATCAGTGCCCATACCCGAGGCGGGGTTGGCGAAAGGGCCTTTCTGTGTGGAGTTTGCATGTTCTCCCCGTGTCCCCTAGGGTAGGTACCCTCACAAAAAATAAGGAAGTGTAGCACCCAGGATTACATTAGATAATTGACACTGGGTGAAAAAATGGGTTACAAAATCGTGGGATAAAAATAATAATAAAAAAAAGGATGGTGAGGCGAGGGCGTGTGTGTCGTGTGTGTGAGGAGCTCCTCAAGAACACCATCAAATTGCCATAAAATTGCATGGATTAAAACCCCTGGGTAGATAAATCACATCAGAATCTAAGTGGCATTACTTTTACTCAAAACTAGTTGTTTTTACTAGTCATTGAAGGCTTATTTGGTCATTTTGTTCTGGTTATTATATTGTCTACAGGCCGATACAAATTATGTATTTGCGGATCCCCTTGAAAACGGGATGGTTCATCTCAAGGGGTTATTCCCAATAAAGAATTTCAGCATTTCATATTTATCGCCGTCGGTGTCATTCACACTCTGATCGGAAGCTCTCGTCTGGGCTGCTTAAAGCTGAAAATACACCCAGCTTTACCAGTATGCCTAACCAGCACTTAAGTATGATACGAGGATCATATTACACGGCATTGGAACCGATATGATTACCACTTAAGTCTGACATGTCACACTGTACAACAAACATAGCCGTTCCTGAGCTTGTATATCTGCTATTTTCACTGCGCAACACTGACGTATATGACACATGTGATGTGTGTACCGTGTACGTGTAAGCATATTGGCCTAGGAGGCTATTTTGAGGGAGTTTTCATACTACTATGTCCAAAATAGGTACTCCAGGGTTAACTAGGTTAATGGCATAATGGCATTAGACCACAGTCTGGAGGCTATTTTGAGGGAGTTTTCATACTACAGTACAATGACATGCCCAAAATAGGTACTCCAGGGTTAACTAGGTTAATGGCATAATGGCATTAGACCACAGTCTGGTGCGATGGAGAGATTTTAGTTCATGAATATGAGAAAGAAATGTGCTGTGTAACCTTAATGTATGTAGCTTCATTCTTGGGGTCGTTGCACCTTTGGAGGGATATACACTATCGTAGTACCTACTGAGTGGTACAGGCTGTCTTGGTTGGGCTGAACGTAATGCGCTGTCCGTGGTAACGGTTCTGTCCGTCAGTCTGTCTCTCATGTGTCCCCCTGTCTATTCCTCTATATTTCTTTCTCTATGCCTATACTTGCAAAACGAATGGGCATGAATAACCTCATGATATTGTTTTTGATTGGAGTTAACTTCAATGTTGTATAGAAGATAAGTGTTTAACTGCAATAAGATTATGTTAATTCGCAAAAGCATTTTATTTACAGCACATTTACAGGAAAACTTTTTTTCTATATGCACAGTCTACACCTCAACTCTATTGATTGATTGATTGATTGATTGATTGATTGATTGATTGATTGATATGTTCATTTCACATTATGTAGAATGGGTACAATTCAAGCGAAAGCACAAGTCAATACAAAAATGGCTACTTTGAGGACGAAACCATGAAAAGCACTAAGACTTCCATTAGGTCACTAGGTCCTCCATTTTCAATTCATCAGAACATTTAAAGATGTACAAATATACACTTCTATAGTAGGCTATTGTCTACCAATGTTGGGTTGGACTAAAGATGCAATTAATTACCGTATATGTAAATTATGTTAGGTCAATTACAATTTATAGCATGTTGTTTTAATTGTATCGATATATAGAGACATAGGCTACATATAAGCAAGTTTACCACAAACCTAATTTGACAGCTATAGAGAAAATCTGAGAGCTTTGCCCTAAACTTGAGGACATCATTGTTGCTCTCTTTCCCTTGCTCCAAGGCTTTTCAACGCCCTTAGCCTATAGGTGTGTGACATTGCCCATGTATATAGGCTGTACTACTGATTGGATGCAGAAGCACAATAACAGAAGGCTGATCCTTCGCCAGCAGCTGATCCTTCGCCAATAGCTAACACCAATGCTGTAATCTGATCTCATTTCACAAGATTAACCCTACTTAACATCAGGATAAATCCTCAAGCCTTCTGTCATGTGAGGTTGACAGCGAGAACAGATCAACTTCACAGTTAAACCATCACTGTCACATTGTCGCACTGCATTCACCTCACTTTTTGTCTCTCTCTTTTCTATCAACAGAACAAAAAAGTCAAAGGATCAACCCAAAATGGCCAAGTAAGTCTTGAAATATCTTTCTCTCCTTCACATACAAAGAGAGGATTTCCATTTGTAACCTCTTTAAACCTGGCATCCCTATTTTGGTCATGTCAATATAGATAGCAGAAAGTTTCGAAGAATTTCCAAAATCCAGAAGATAGCACTGAGTTAGGTTAAGAACACAATCGCATTGCAATCTCATTAGATACAACAAAGAAGACAATAACTGATATAAAGCTGACATTACTACAATCTGTTAGGGAGGTGATCAGGGCAGGTTTGAGGTTGGTTGACACTGACCTTTCTATAATAGAGTTCAACACGGCCGCAGGGCTGAAACTTGGTACTGGAGGTGTTGTAATTGCATTGGGGTCCAGATGCCAACCTTGGGTCAGTCAACTCTTTAAAGATCACATTAACACATTACAAGTAAGACGCGCTTACACGGGAAGCGAACGCAGCTCGTAAATTGCAATAACAACAATTAGAATAAATGATGTACTTTTAAGGGTTTTTTTAAGTTCTCTTTTTTGTGTGTTTTTTAAGATTTTTTAAGTTAAGTTTTTTTAAGTTAAGTGTTTTTTTAAGTTCTTTTTTTAGTGTGTGTATGTGTGCGTGCGTGTTTTGTTTAAAGTTTTTTTTTAAAGTTAATTTTTGTGTGTGTGTGTGTGTGTGTGTGTGTGTGTGTGTGTGTGTGTGTGTGTTTTTTGTGTGTGATACAGCTGTGCCCTCTGGTGGCGGGCGGGTGGTGTTACAGCGTGACACACACAGACAGACAGACACACAGACATGTTCTGCTAGGTCTCATAGTTAGTGCTCAGTGCGTTCGCAATAAGAGCTTATAGAGGTTTTTGCAGAGGCTCATGAAGCTGTTTGGACTGGTCTGTTTACCCATGTCCATCAGGTGTACAGTATAGACGGTATAGACTTTGACATATGAGGGTTTTTTTTGGCTCTCTGAAAACTAGTGCACTGATACTACACTAACCGACAAGGTTAATATAGTTAAGTTAACTAAACTAGAATTATCAAAACATTTTAGTTTAGTTTTGTTTAACTGTCAAACAGTTGTAACTGAATACTTTTATGGTAGGTTTTTATTAAAAAATACAAATAGTCCTACCACATATTATGGTCAAAACTAAGACTACCACTAACATTAAAACAAATGCTAATGAAAAGTTCAAAACTATAATAACCTTGATAAGTGGATCAGGAATAAGAACTTATTGGCCCCTTGACCCGTCACACACCTTCAGAGTCCAACTGCTACCCTTATTCCACCTGCCTCATCCAGCCCTCGTCCACCAAATTACGCTATATCTCACCACGCCCGCCTGTAGTGCCATGACAATATAATCTCAGCACAGCCCAATTGTAAAAGCCCCCAAGCGGTGAGACATACAATACATAACATAATTACAACAACTGAAGAGAGACTTGAAATAATGCCAGTGTGACACATGCCATTTAACAGGTTGACTGCGGACCATTTACGGCCGTCTTTCAGGCTAGACTGCCTATGTTTAAAGTTACCTTTGAATAGCCACTGCACCGACCGCTGAGTTGCTTGTCATGAAAATCCACTTTAAAATGGTGTAATCGCTTGTTGTAGTGTAGAAAAGTATTCCATAGTGGTGACCACAACAACAGACCAGGCAGCGCACGGCTTCCTCCCCCGGGAGCTTCTCCATTGTAAACAATAGGGACTCAATTTCCCATAATTGAGCCTCTCACAGTAGCCAAATGTAGCTTCTTACACTACGTTTTAATAGCGGGCGACAGCCGGGCGAATTTTCCGGAAGTGCATTATTTGTCAATGGGACTCGGCAACTACTGGCGATAGAGGCGCCGAAAAGATAAAGATAATTCATCTTTTGGGCGACGTTGCCTGGCGATAGTGGGCGATTGGGCGATAGCCAATGAAATTCAAGCGACGCTCGCCATGGGTCTCTAAGGTCTCCCGCTGTTAAAACGTAGGGTTAGACAAGCCTTACAGGCAACATATTAACTGCAGTGGTGGACTGGTGGTCCAACCAAATAAAACATTTCATTCATTGACCATGTGCAAGCACAGTGGTGCCCAAAAGGTAAATCGTGATCTACCAGTAGATCACAAAGGCTGTGCACAGTGCAGTTAGATCACATGACATGATTGATTGATTGACATCAAAAATTGCCTGATAACCCACAATGGAATACTTTGTTTTCAAGAGTGTTGAGCACAAACACCAGTAGCATTACATACAAGTAAGACGCGCGAACGCGGGAAGCGAACGCAGCTCGTAAATTGCAAAAACAACAATTAGAATAAATTACGTCATTTTTTAAGTTTTTTTTAAAGTTTTTTTTTTGTTTTTTAAGAATTTTTTTTAAGTAAATTTTTTTTTAAGTTACGTTAAGTTTTTTAAAGTTTTTCCTTTTTAAGTTTTTCCTTTTTAAGTTTTTTTTTTTTTAAGTTAAGTTTTTCCTTTTAAAGTTTTTCCTTTTTAAGTTTTTTTTTTTTTTAAGTTAAAAAAAACTTAAGTTAAGTTTTTTTGTAAGTTTTTCCTTTTAAAGTTTTTCCTTTTTAAGTTTTTTTTTTAAGTTAAGTTTTTTTTAAGTTAGGTTTTTTTTAAGTTAAGTTGTGTGTGTGTGTGTGTGTGTGTGTGTGTGTGTGTGTGTGTG